>NW_027493920.1:0-236674 GCF_021521415.1 Bidens hawaiensis
GGTTTATCAAATAATATTTATCTAATGTAGTATAAATGTAATAACAATAAAATTTGATAAAAAATTAAAAAAAATAAAACTCAAAAACCGGGCCTGGGGGATTTGAACCCGCTCCCTAGGCCGATTCGTATAACTTAACATTCATGCTCCTACCACTAGGGCATGCGTCTAACTCATTTACAAGATGCAACAGATTAAATATAAACACAAGTCGTCAAACTTCCCTAGCCCATATAACACTACAAACGGGTTTGATTCCAATTGATTAGAATTACGCGATCGTGGTTAAAATTGGGTTGGGGTTATGATTACCATTAAAGAAACAAACTCAGTACATTATTCAATTAACGTTTTGGATGCCGGATTAAGAGAGAATGAGGTCTAGGGTTCACAGCTTCAAACTCGGAATCCAAGCTGGTCTGGTCGGCTTCGTTTGTTGCAATTGGTTTAGGGTTTATAGTCGTGATGTTGTGAGAGATGCGTGGATGAGTTTAATTGGATTTTAGTGGCGTATTTATAGCGTTTTGGTGATGAGTTAGGCCGCTGTTTATAATTAAACAAATTAGCTGTCATTCGTTAATCATTTTCCACAATTAGACCATCGGTGGGATCACGTTTTAATGGAGAATCGTTTTGGTATAATCAATTTTGTGATTTATGGCCGATTAAGAGAGTTACCATTTCAGGGGGGGTGTCGGCTGGAGGTGTAAGAGAGGAGGGAAAGAGAAAAGTATTTGCAGTATAGCCCTTGAAATTTGAGGTTGGGTACATAATTGGTTAAAGTAATAGTTAGGGGTTGTGTTTGGTATATCTTTGATTGTTAGATTATTTTATTAAAAAAAAAAGATAACCGAAACTAATTCGAGCGTCGTGAAATAAAATGAATGATCGATAATAAATTTATTAATTTGATTTAATAAATGATTAACAATAGAACGAATAATAAAATTTTAAATGGGTCAGATTTTTGATAAAAATCCGAAGTGTTACAGTATTCGCAACTCTTTAGAAATTTCGTCCCGAAATTAAAGAAAAGACCCTAACATAAACGAGGGACATAAGTGTCAGGACAAAATTCATTTTTTTAAAATAACACAGATCTTCAAGTGACTCGAATAACGCTACAAACAAAAAAATATGATAAGGACACTTATATATAGGATGTACCAGTAGCGTATCCACCATGCCCTTATCACATCGATATTTGTACCGTTTCCCAAAATCACCCTAGGTTCTGGGTTATGACACACAACCGTAATTATTATGAGTCCCAGGCGAGGATTTTGATAAATATGAGTGCACTCATAATTAATTAGATCATCGCATAGTTCGTCCCGTTTTGTGGGTTCGAAAACAAGATAAAAGAAAACTTTTTAAATCAAAATTTAAGTAGAATTAGTTGCTTAAGAGAAATGAAACTAAATAAATACGTGAAATTTGATTATCATGAATAACGAGTAAATAAATTTTGAAAAATATAACAAAATAGTTGAAGCTAACCATTGATAATAATAACACCAAAAGGAAATAAATTAGATGGAGGAAATTTTGAAATTAGATAAGTAATTTACACATTCGACGTATAGAATGCTTGCGAAAACAATAATATTCACAAATATGTATTCACATAGATAGGTTCACAAAACAAACGAATCACATGATTAAAGAAATATAATAATATATGAGGCTGGAAGTCTAGATTATAAAATCAGGTGGGAACAGAATACCATGAGAATGAGGTGAGTTTTGGGGAATTTGAGTAGTCATGTATTAAAATAACAAAAAAAAAAAACTTGTACATGCGACTCCTATTAGATAACTATGTACAACACATATTCATAGTCCCAATTTCTGAACAAACTGTTTGTAGGGAATCGATCATAGGTAGTTCATGATATAAATTCGGTACTATTAGATAACCATGAACATCATCATGAATATAGTCCCGGTAAAACCGGTCATAGGCCACTTGAAATGTGATAATAAATTGTGTAATAATAAATAGTGCAATAAACGACATAATAGAAATAGGTGAGAGATTCAATTATAAATAACAATGATTCTTATTCATAACAAAACTTTATTTAATTATTCATAACAAAACTTGAAATTAAATGAAGTCATTACAAAATATTTAAATGAGGAGAATTATATAACATAAGTGTTTCTTGCGTAGCATGTATTCTTGAAAGGTAAGGCTTAGACTTGGGAACCGTTGATGTAGCACGCATGTCCTTGAGTACCTTGAGCAACTTGGTAAACTTGATGTTGGTTGGGTGGCTTTTGCTTGTCTTGGGTATTGGGAATAGGTTGGGCTTGAATTTCTTGAATGGGTTGGGCTTGGATTGGTTGAGGTTGATTCACTTGGGCATGGTTGAATTGGGCTTGTGTAGAATGGGTTCGATAAACTTAGGCTTGATAAGCTTGATATTGGGTGGCTTGGGCTGGTAGGATTGGACATGGTTCATGAGTGCGAGTCTTGGGCATACATTGCGAAAATGACTTGGATCTCCACAATTGTAGCAAGCTCTAATAGTTAAGGGTGCCTGGGTAAACGGTTGGGCATAAGGTAAAGCTTGGGGTTGGGTAAGAGGTGAGGTAAATGCTTGAATAATGGTTTGGTTGAGTTCACGACACGTGGTAAAGAGGTGACCAAAACGACCGCAATGAGTGCATTGACGACACTTGAGGTTAGGCGAATGGTGGAATTTACACGTAGCATATAAAGGGTGGGGTCCTGTGTTGGGTTTTTTGGTGAGTTGAGCTTGTTGGGCTTGAGATTAGGCCAAGACATAATTTTGGGAATTTGACTTTCTTTTGTTGTTGCGATAATGGGATGAGTTGTTGTTGGTGTTGTGTTTGGAGGATTCAGGCTTAGAGGATTCGGTCTTGGACTCTTTAGAGGGCTCGGACGCGGGTTTATCTTTGGGCTCTTTGGATTTCTTCTGCGTCAAGGTCCCGGCCTTAACGTGGTTCTCGGTGAGGGTACGGGCTAGGGTAATGTCATCGTGAAGTTCCTTCGGGTCTCGACTTAGTAAGGTATCTTGGATTTGTATCGGCAAACCCGTGATGTACTTGTCAATGGCACGCCCCAAGGGAGTGACCATGTGCCTGATGAGAATGCTCAATTCGTGAAACCGATCGTTATAGGTGGTATTATCACCTCCCTCTTGTTTCAAATTCCAGAATTCGTCTTCCAACTTCCGGAGTTCATATTTCAGGCAGAACTTGTCTAACATGAGCTTTTTGAGGTCATCCCCTCAGTCCCAAAGTAATCGGTCGGATTAGCATTGGTAAATTGCTTGATAGAGAAAACATTAGGGTTCGCGGAACATTAGCGGCATTCATGGTTTGGAGTTGAGAGATGACTATGGGGAGGGTTTCCACGATTCCTTTCGTGATACGAGATGACATGCTACGACTAGAGTTGCCAGTGCGACGGTTACGGTTGATGAGGCGGGAAGAAGACATGCTACAAGGACGAAATTTTGAAAAATTTATTAGATTTTGGGATAAATTACAAAATTCCGAGTTTTTGTGAAAATTCATGAAGGTACAAAAATGAAAATTTTATTAGCCTTAACTTGAAGTATTGATAATTAAATGAAATAGTAAAATTTAAACGGTGGATTGCGATGTACATGAAAATAATCATTCATAACAAAATCAAAAATTTAACCTAAAAAAAATTCTTGTTGAAATATCCATGTATCACCATGGCTTAATTTTCCATCAAAATATTTAAAATTGATTGAAATCGAAATAAGGCATTGAGATGAATGATTGGAGTATCCATGTATTACCATGGCTTTTCCCACTAATTCTTTCAACTAAAATATCATAAGGAAGAACCGAGTTTAGCCACGTATCAACGTGAATTCGGTTATGATTTAAGAATGTGGTCGTCACAAATTAGGGTAGTAGATTCGTGAACGTTTTGTGTGATACGCTTTGGCTTAACAAGTTTCACACTCACACCTCACCCTCCAGGAAGGCAACCAGGTCTCGCGGCTGATCGAGATTTATGCGTATTGCACTTCCTTAGGCTCACAAGCCTTGGTGTCAAGGGATCGGTGTACAGGTGTGTCCACTTTACAGTTACTACGTATCCGTTACACGAATCATCCTCAAGTAGAGGGGAGTAAAAATGGTGGGAATTCTTAAGGAATTTCTGAATTTTTAAAATAATAACTAGGGTTTTGAAAAAAATTTTGAGAGTAAGGCGTAGCCTCAGAATTTGTGTGTGCTTTGTGTACAAGAGTAATATCAAATCATTAAATAATATTTTAGCTACTGCAATCAATCATATAAATTAGGGTGCAAACACGTAAAGGCATGTCACGTATAGGGACCCTAAGCATGCTACTAGGTCGTTATATCTAACCACCTATCTTATAGCTTTCGTCTCTGATACCAATCTGTCACACCCCGACCAAAGGCGGAACATGCCAGGGCGTAACGTATTGATTGGACAACAGCTCAAAAGACACTAATTAAAGAGACAATAATTATTTAATTTTATTAACATTAAACAAGTACACAAGTTCAATTAGTAAATACATTATAACTTATAATTTGAATAAATATCCTAAGGTCAACTAACTATCTTCAATCTTGAATATATTAAATACTTGAACCTGAAACATGTATAAAATAGAGTTTGTCAACACGAATGTTGGTGAGAATAGATAAGCTTCAGTTGTATATATATATATACACACACACAGACACACATATATATATAGGTAAATCACAATTCATATATTAATGGTAAGTATTACAACACTTATGAAAATGTAAACAACTAAATAGATGTCGACCCATTCCAATTGATACAAAATCAATGTATTTGGGTAAGTGTATGATCATACTAGATGGGAATAGATGAGGATGAGATACCAACCACCAAACATAAAATAAACACTTAAGCACATAGAACATAATCATAAAGCATGCAATAATCACACATAAACATAAAGTGAATTGTGTTTTGAACAAATGAGGAAAATAAAACATGAGTAAAGTTAATAAGGTATACATGCTACCCCCAAAAATATAAAAGATGGAAAAAAAGGGGGGACTTAAACTCACCTTAACGAGTGGATTAATGAAGACGGGATGACGATGGAGATTATAATTAAAATAGAAACGATTGAGCTCCTAGGGATACGTCGACAAAAGCTTCCTAGTGGTTAAAGATAATATTAATTAATTGATGAAATAATTATAATAACAAGACTTATGACGGAATTGGGATTTGCTAAGGTTCTAAGTACAAGTTTGTTATTGGAATTAGTTTAGTTTTCAATATTGCGGTTTATAATCGGTTGAAAGATTTGTACCTTTTAGGGTTTAGATTATTTTATTTATTAATTATGTACTTAATAAAGTTATTACGTTTACTATATGTAAAAAAATATACATATATATAACTAGACAGTATAAAAAAAGATAATGCAACGAGACAAAACGGTTACCAATCGGTTTAAAAGGAGTTTGGAGACTTTATGGATTTAAGTTATTATTATTATTATTATTATTATTATTATTATTACTACTACTACTTCTACTATTTTGTGTTTAGGTTTGATTTCGATACAAATAAAATAAATATCAATTATGGTTAAATAAATGAATATTATATATAACAATATTTATATAGTAATGAAATTTGTTTCGAATGTCATTAGGTCATTAGTTTGGTTTAATAAGCGAGTAGTAACAAAACATTAATCTTTTTTTCTTTATTTACAAACGTATGTATATAATTTATATATATATATATATATATATATAATTAACAAAACTAAATTCCAAAGGGGTTACGAAGGTTCGGTTTATCAAAATAATATTTATCTAATGTAGTATAAATGTAACAACAATAAAATTTGATAAAAAAAGAATTTAAAGGAAAAAAAACTCAAAAACTGGGCCTGGGGGATTCGAACCCGCGCCCCAGGCCGATTCGTATAACTTAACATTCATGTGCCTACCACTGGGGCAGGCGTCTAACTCATTTACAAGATACAATAGATTAATATAAACACAAGTCGTCAAGCTTCCCTAACCCATATAACACTACAAACGGGTTTAGTTCCAATTGATTATAATTACGCGATCATGGTTAAAATTGGGTTGGGGTTATGATTACCAGTAAAGAAACAAACTCAGTACATCATTCAATTACCGTTTCGGATGCCAGATTAAGAGAGAATGCGGTCTAGGGTTCATGGCTTCAAACTCGGAATCCAAGCTGGTCTAGTCGGCTTCGTTTGTTGCAATTGGTTTAAGGTTTATAGTCGTGATGTTGTGAGAGATGTGTGGAAGAGTTTAATTGGATTTTAGTGGTGTATTTATAGTGTTTTGGTGACGAGTTAGGCCGCGGTTTATAATTAAACAAATTAGCTGTCATTCGTTAATCGTTTTCCACAATTAGACCATCAGTGGGATTACGTTTTAATGGAGAATCATTTTGGTATAATCAATTTCGTGATTTATGGCCGATTAAGAGAGTTACCATTTGAAGGGGGGTCGGCTGGAGGTGAAAGAGAGGAGGGAAAGAGAAAAGTATTTGCAATATAGCCCTTGAAATTTGAGGTTGGGTACATAATTGGTTAAAGTAATAGTTAGGGGTTGTGTTTGGCATATCTTTGATTGTTAGATTATTTTATTAAAAAAGATAATCGAAACTAATTCGAGCGTCGTTAAATAAATGAATGATCGATAATAAATTTATTAATTTGATTTAATAAATGATTAACGATAGAACGAATAATAAAATTTTAAAAGCATTAGATTTTAGATAAAAATCCAAAATGTTACAGTTGCTGTTGGGCAGCTTTGTTTGGCGCCTGATGTGCCATTTGAATGGGTTGTTCGGGAATGGAATGGGGGGCCGTGGCAGGGGCAGCGGCTGGGTAGGTTGTGGAGGTAGTAACAGGTGTGGCAGAAGGGGAAGTTGTGGTATTGGATGAGGGAGTTGCGGAGGGAGGGCGTTGCGGATGGGATGAGATTGTTGGTTGAACAAGGTTCCACAGGCTATGGTGTATAGTTTCAGTGAGAAAAGTATACGGGTCGGATGTGTAACGTTCGTAAATTCCGATAAAAAGATTTATCCTTGTAGTGATTGCGTACACCATCGGGCTTGACCCGGCTTTTTCCCGAGAGCTCCTGGCTACCCTCGTAAACGTTTCTCACTTAATTTTTCACCCAAGTTACTGCACACTTCATACTGGAGGGACTAGAGTGTAAATTACCATTTTATATCATAAAACAAAACCCTAGCTTCCTTTCACCTTACCGTGGCCGATTGGCAGTTAGAGCAGGCTCCCCACCCCCGATTTTTCTTTTTTGCAGCAGTGGTTAGGCCGTAAAAATCTAATTCAAGGTTAGTCCCATGTCCCCTCTAGTCTTTTACACCTTAAACCATCCTTATACATCGCGTATTGGTCGTTAAGGTTGAGTTTTGATGATAACAGATTGCTGACAGATTCGTATACGTTTATTGTAGGGTCTATAACTCGATGAAAATATATTGTTTTTGATCGATTCTTGTTTCTATCATATTCTACTTTGAATCTAGTTTCCATAAAGGTATAATACGTAATTTTTGGACGAGATTTGAATGGTTTTTATGAATTTATAAAATCGAGTGTCAAAGCTGATGCGGGATGACGGATTCTGGTTTGTCTTCCCGACGTCATAAACTTTTTTCGACAAGTCCAAATTGGTTGGTTCCACTTCTAGAAGTTATTGTTTTGAGTTAGGAACCAAACCCAATTGGAATCGTTTAATTTGGTTCGGTAATGAATTTTATAAAAATAAAACCATTTTGTTGCACGCTGAATTAGCTGCACATACCTTTCTGTGTTGGAAGAATTTTTATAATTTTTGGGTCCAATAGAAAAATATAATAAAAATATTTTTATAAACCTAAGACATTTATTAAAGTATGGTAAAAATTTAATAATTTAATTCAAAGGTTATCCTATGTAATTAAATGCATCTTCGCATGCTAAAATCTGCACGTTTTACTCGTTATTAATCAACAAGTTCGTTTAGGCTTAACCGGTGGTTTTGGTTAGTTGAAAGGTTTTAGGGGCCTTGGGCCGAGTTTTTGGGCCTTGGGCCAAGTTTTTGGGCCTTGGGCCAAAGTGTTGGGCTTGAACGGCCCATTAGGCAAGACTGTTCTTACGGTCTAGTTTAGTAACGCGTTAAGTACTATTTACAGGCCCTTACTTGTGAGTGTGCACTTAGGGATTTCCTAGTTCGTTGCAGGTGTTCGATCGATTCCAGGTGACTTCATGATGCCCCTTTTTAATCTTTTTACGTTTTGGGCTAGCATACACACCGTATTACAATTTTACCCGATTTTACTTGTTACAACTATTTGGATGGTATTACATAGCCTCTTTCGTATATGTGGATTTATGAAAATATGTGTGATTTATATCTTATGACTTAGGATATTTTAGACTCGTTTATGGTCTTATATTCCTTAAGGTTATATATATTATTTATGGTATAGGCTCGAGGATACTATTAGGCCTAGTATTAATTCCTAGATTATCCATTATTTATGGATTGAATGTGATGATATTGTTGGTTGGATGTTTGAATTGGATGTTTGCATGTGTGTATGTGAATGTGTATGTGAATGAGTATGTGATGGTAAACTATGACCGGGTCAAATATATTACTCGGGGAGGACCCGGGGTGAGGAGGCCCACGTTGCATGTTTATGACCCGGCGGGTCAAATATATTACTTGGGAAAGACCCGGGGTGAGGAGGCCCGCCGTTCTATAAACCGTGGTCGGGTCAAATATATTACTTGGGGAAGACCCTGGGTGAGGAGGCCCGTATCACGTGTTTGGTATGTTAAACCGCGACCGAGTCAAATATATTACTTGGGAATGACCCGGGGTGAGGAGGCTCGTGTTGCGTGATTTTGTTTTATTAAACTGTGACCGAGTCAAATATATTACTTGGGGATGACCCGGGGTGAGGAGGCTCGTGTTGCATGATTTTAACGGTTTTGTAAAACCGCGGCTGGGTCAAATATATTACTCGGGGAAAACCCGGGGTGAGGAGGCCCGGGCTGCGTGAAAAGATGTTTAATGTTTTATTTACTTATGATTTGGTTAAGAAAAGCTATTTACGATCTTATGGTCTCATGATTTTCCACTACATTCCATACTCATGGATTTTAAATTTTTAATGAATGTTGTTTATAAAAACTTGAACTCACTCAGCTCAAGCTGACTTTGTGTGTATGTTAGATTGATTTTCAGGTTAAGGATTGGAGGTTATCGCTTGGATGTGTTAGGGACTACTCGGAAGGTTGAAGGCATTTCTAGTCGAGGATTTCCAATAAAACGGATATTATATTTATATTTGATTTTTGGACACTTGTACCCATGTTTGGGATTTTCTTTTAAATAATTACACTTTTTCCGCTGTTATTTACTTTGTTCTAAATAAAAATGAATCGTTTGGTTTTTGTTAAATTTTTGAGAAATTATGGATGTGATTACCAACTATAGGATTCCCGAGATTCGGGGTCTTACAGGATGGAGGTTTAGGCATTTTGGCGGATGGAGGTTTAGGCATTTTGGCGTATGGGAATGTTGCTCCGTCAGATATTACATGACGAGATGTTATAATTTGACCGGTGGATTGGTCAAGACAACGGTATCCTCGATGGTTGGGGGGATAGCCGAGAAAGACACAAGCGTTTGAACGATGTTCGAGTTTATGGATTGTAGTGGGGGGGGGGGGGGGGTTGAGGGGATAGCAGGGACACCCGAATACCCTCAGGTGGCCGTATGTGGGGAGACGGTTATAAAGAGTTTAGCAGGGTTGTTTAGGTTGTTTTGTTTGTTGGGGGTGATGTTGAGAAGGTAGGTTGCGGTTTCAAGCGCGAAGTGCCAAAAAGTATTGGGTAGGTTAGCTTGGGCAAGAAGGGTGCGAACCATGTTGTTAATGGTGCGGATTTTACGTTCCGCTTTGCCATTTTTGGAGGAAGTGACATGAGAGGCGAACTGTCATGCCATGTTGGGTAAAGAATTGGTTGAAGAACTATTAATGTATTCCTTGCCATTATCACACTGGAGTTGTTTAATTCTTTTGTTAAATCGTGTATGAATTAACTTGTAAAAGTGGCAAAAGGTGGGGTATACTTGTGATTTTCAATGAATAAAATATATTAGCGGTGACCCCTGGAATTCTAAACCGGTGATGTCCAAAGGTCACTGTGAATGATATCAAAAGGCAAACCAATACGATTACAAGAAGAAATAAACGGGAGTTTAACACTTTTCCCCAAAACACATGGTTCACAAAAGTTTTATTACAATTAGAAAAAGAAATAGATTACGATTTCTTGAGGGAATTTAATGGTCTTGAGCCCGGATGTCAAAGACGTTGATGCCACAGTGATTGGGAGATCACCACATTTGTTCTATGGAAGGTGACTTTGGATAGCATATGTGGCGTGAGAAGGTAGAGATCACTGGTACTGTTGCATCTGAGGATAGGGGTCCGCGTCTTGAGATCCTTCACAGAAAAACCGAAAAGGTCAAATTTAATGGATACCCAATTATCTATAGTTAGGCGACATATAGATAATAGATTATGAGTTAAGTTAGGTGCATAAAGGACGTTGCTGAGTTTAAGTGGTGGGTACGGGCCGGGGGGGTCTGTGTGCCTTGTCCAATGACGGGTATAGTGGTGCCATTTCCAACGATTATACTACGATTATTGCAATTATTAATAAAAGACGAGAAGTTACCTAGTTGGTTGGTCATGTGAGTAGTGGCGCTACTATCCATCGCCCATGGCGTTTCCGGTGGATTGAGTGACATGGTGTATAATGCCTGTTCGATGTCGGTGGGGGCGTATCCAGCGGCAAAAGAATGGTCTGGTCTCGGACCCAGAATACCCGGTGATTGATTTCCTGCCGGCCTAGGAGTCGTCGGGTACGGGCAGGGAGGTTGAGTTTGCCACTGAGTGGCTTGCATAGAGTTTCCCCAGGCCGGTTGGAATATCGACTGTTCAGGCACATTCTGATAAGTGTTAGGAGGATAGGGTTGCCCACTACCTAAGTAGGTACGACCACCAGATCGCCCGCGGCCACGACCACGGGTTCAGCCGCGGCCCCGTCCCCGTTCTGATTGGCTGTCCGAGTTTCGATTATCCGTGTGGGTCAGAGAGGGGTCAAGTTTAGTGGTTGTGGTGTGGAGGGCGGGTGGCGGCGATTTGGGAAGCATGGAGAGATAGATTTGCCTTCTGGTGGTACTCAAGCATTAGTTTCGAGCGAGCCTCTTGGAAGGAGGGTAATAGGGTGAGGTTGGGGATTAACATGGCTCTGCCTTCGTATTGGTCATTGAGTCCCGAAGTCAGTTGTTGGACCATCTTTTCTTCCAATAGAGGATCGTCAACGTTGGCCAATTGGTCCGTGATAACCTTGACTTCCTGGCAATAGGCTGCCATGTTGTCGAAATTCTAATCGTTTATGAATGAGTTTCTGGGTGAGGTAAACATAGCGGGACGATTTGTTATCTTGAAATAAAGATTCAAGGATTGTCCATGCTTCGTAGGCAGTGTTGGTTGGTTTCAGAATGGTGTTAAGGAGGTCAACCGAAATGGTGCCATAGATCCATTGGAGAACTATGGCATCTAGTCGATCCTAAAGGTCATCAGGAGGTTTGTTGATATCGGCCATAGAGAATTCAGGTTGGGTTATAGTTTTCGGCAGCAGGTGGTCGTAGACTTGATAGGCTTGGCAATGGATTTTAAAGAGGGTTGACCAGGATGTGTATTGCCCGGAGGTTTTGTCGAGGGTGATTGGGATGAGGTACTTGATATTGGAGACCGTAATGGCTGGGGAAGTTTAGAATCTATAGGGAAGAGTGGTCCATGATTGTTGAATAAAGGAGAGGAGGAGGGTGATAGATCACCGGAATTAGGAGAAGGATCAGGAGAGGCCGGCGGTCTTTGGGGGGGGGGGGGGCTTGTGATACCAAAAAAGGAATATGAACCTTGAATATTTCATTAACATAATTGCCCTATATATATAAGGAGAGAATCCTTCTATTTTTGGGAATAAAATCACATTTCTAATAAACTTGATATATATTCAAATTAACAAGATAAACATTATTTTTAACATATGCTCTATTAGTTCACACCGGGAACAACAATGCCTTCTTAGGTCGGTTCGTTCTCACTTTGGCAAGCCGGTTCTCGATCATAGATCTTGGCACCTTACATAACTTCCTTGGCATTGAGATTATTCCTACCCAACCGGCTTGTTCCTTACGCAACACTGTCATATTGCAAATGCACTTACTCAAATTTAATATGGATGGAGGGCGAATAGTCGTCACCTCTCACACTCAACCTTTTCGAGGTGGCATGGCTACGGGAGGTTGATCCACCATGACTTATATTATTTTCACCTTAGGTCTAATATATTTCGTCGCGATCAGCTAGACAAAAATCTTTATACCAATCCTCCACTTACTCGGAATAAAACGCATTGGCGAATGCTACAACAGAGGTCTCTTGGTTGACCCAAACTTTATTGTAACAACACCGACCAGCATATCTTTATGGTAATTCGACATCTCATTCAGGCTTGAAACATATTGCACTTGATTATCACTTTGTTATGGGAAAAACTTTCAGATGGGTCTCATGGTCTAAGGGCCGACTGGGGATGGCGCCGATTGGACCATCGGGAGGGGCAAGTAATATTTGGGGTCCCAAATTGTATTTATATATACATTTAAAATATAAATTGCATAAAATATGATTTGACTTTTACCTTATTATGATTATTGAGGCCAAAACTTTTTTTTATCCACAATTCATTTAATCAAATTAAATTATTTGGTGCAAACTAAAAACTAAAAAAATAAAAATCAAATGCAAAATAAAAGAAATAACGGTCGATTGAAATTCTTCCTTGGCTCCTTCCTTTTTGTGATTGATAAACAACACCTGAACAACGACCAACTCTGCCGACCACCACTGTTGGTTCGTCGTTGACTATCAGGCTCCTCCACGGTTGACCTAGCCAGCCACCAACGACAAAGGTATGTTTTTCTTCAATGTTAGGAGGGCTTCACGAATCATTGGTTAGTCACTAACTATTACGGCATTTGATTCTAATGATATATTTTTTCTATGTTTATTGTTATAACATTAAGCGTCATTTAAAAAAATAACTTATATATTTCGTTACTCGTTAGGGCTATGGGCCTTCTTATTTCGGCCCGACTGAGGTATTTAAATCTTCGGAGAAGGCTCTGCGTGGTCTGCCGACCCTCCAACAGATGTACTCACTAAGCCACTGGCTCGGGGCCCATATCTCAAGTTACGATTGGAGCCTCCGATTATCCTCAATTTGAACCCGATCCATCTTGCGAAGGCGTATTAAGAATAAACCTCAATTTGAAGATAAATCCCAATCATGATCTACGTGTAATTCAAATAGCTAATAGATATAGTTATTGCAAATATTTATCTTTAAGAGCATTTCAAACTTACTCCATATCATATCTATATAATTAAATTAAAAATAACTACATTTCTCTATTTTTATATTAAATAAAATTGCTTGTAATAGGGGTGTTAAAATCTTTGTTTCACAATAGAACATACCACACATCCATTACATATAGAGGTTCACAAAAAACCCAAACTCAGAACCGGACCCGAAAAAAAAACCCAGAACTGAGTTTTTATAAACTCGAGTTTTTAATACCCAAACCCGACCCCAAACCTACCTGTACGGTACGGATAGGGTTAGGGTATGACTTTCAATGCTGAAACCCGTTCCCGATCTTAAATTGATCATATCCGAAATCCGGTTCTAGTTATACCTGAAACCCGGGTTTTTTGCATACCCGAACCCGGTTTTTTTTGCATGCCCGGTTATTAATGTTTGCGCACCTGTGTCTGTGTGGCACTTGGCAATGGCTGTGTGGCTGCCCACAGATCTATAGCTGTTCTCGAACTGGTCATTTTTTATAGCACATATTTGATATAAATACTTGTTTAGAACAACACCTTTTGATATACTAAACAACAATTGAAACCACAAAAAATATATGTTTTTTATATCTTTGTTTAGTTCTTTATATATGTTTGAGAGTTGAATTCAAATAAAAAAGATTGATTTTTCTAGGAATGCTAGGAAGGATGGAATTTTGGTCCACTGCTTTAATCTAAAAAACCCACTTAATTTACGTCTTCACTCATCTCCTACCATCACCACTCCATCTTCCACTGCGACCACCATGTCAGAAAAGTTGCCGGAATTTTCAAAAGGCGCAGGAAATTTTCACTGGAAAAGTTATCGGAAATTTTCGCCGGAAAAGTCATCGGAACTTTTTTGGCCGGAAAAGTCGTCGGGAATTTTTTTTTCCGGAAAAGCCGTCAGGAATTTTTGCCAGAAAATTTCGCCAGAGAAAGCACAATGGATAACACTACGAAAAAAACACAATGAAAAACACAATTTGTAAAAAAAAAAACCCATTTATTTTTTTTAATTTTTATATAGCAATATGGTACTCATATAGAAGATAAAAAAGTAATTGTTATTATGGTAATTTTTTTATATATAGATATAAAAAGTTATGGGCGTTTTAAAATAATGGGGTAAATTGACATAAACTAATCCGTATGTTTGAATTGACATATCTTATTTTGCCATTCCCTTTATATAACAACTAGTTTTAGAGCCCGTGTCACACACGGGATAATTCAAATTATAAAATTATAAGCAAAACAAATAATTACATAGCGTATATGAAAAAAAATGTATTACATCTATGCTTGTATTTATACAATGTGTACATAAATTGATTTTATTTATATCACAAAATTATTTTTTTAAATGAACTTAATAAAAAAATGCTCGTGCAAAAACGTACCCGAGAATATTTCTTTCTATTGAAAAATTCATTCTCAGTGCCATATATGTATAATTGAAAGACTTTTGGTTATGAACCAATTTCGGAAATAAAGCTTCTTATACGATAGTAGTTCTAACCACTTAGTGTAAATACAAAAGGGCGTTACCTTTATTGATATATTTATCAATTTACCACTCATTAAAGGAAAGTAGAACATTAAATTGTAACAATGGATGTTCTTCAAGAGCTATGTTTTTCTGAGCTACGCCATGAAAAAGAATCTGATAAGTTTCAGAGGGCTTCTCGACTTTGTCATAATGACAACATAAAAAATAACATGTTAACCCATCCAATTATGTGAATATTTTGTTTCATTTGAGCATAGTTTTCTATGACATGCTTCCCATACAACGTTTTGATCACCATTGAAGGAAAAATTAATGTTAACATAAATATTTCAAAATTGATAATAGTTAGAAGCATTAATAGGCATGGGGGTGGTATGTCGAAAGTGTTCGTAGTTTTTTCTTACATTTTAATAGTTGAGGGAAAAATAGTCAGTTTGCCTAATCCCAAACCTTTTGATTATTTTAAAAAATGCACTTAAAAATAAATTTGAAACCTGAATCATGTTTAAAATTCTAACTTTCATACTTTTAACATTTCAAAGTCAACACTTTGAACCCATAACAAATTTGATGATAAATCTATTTTGCATTCTCAAACTTTTAAAAATACTCAAAATTTTCATTTTTGACCCGTAACAAATTTTGACCTAAATATAATTAACTTGTACCAATTAATATATTTACCAACTTTTGACTCATAATATCAAATTTAAGTTCCATAAAAAAACCCGAAACAATTTTTATTTGAGAAACATGATTTGTTGTTGATTTTTGAAATTCACCAAGTATTTTGAAATATGTAGTAAAATAATATGTTAATATATATATTTATAAAAATATATAGATATTATATAAATATAGTGTAAAAGGAAAGTGAACAAATATTGATTTATTACATATATTAGGGTAAATTAGTTTTGGAGGGAAAAAATTATGAGAATTAACCAAAACATGACAAGTGTTCACATTTATTTTACTTTATTAGAATAGGTAGATTAATTTCACCCATAAACTAAATCTCAACCATCCACGTCCAAAATTAATCGACATGATTACTTCTTATCGTTTCTACAAAATCCATACTTCCTATTATAACCTAACCCGTATGATTGAATGAACATTGAAGTTTGCATGCAAAAAAATGGAGTTTGGATGAAGCAGGCCTGTTGACAGAAGAAAGTTGTAGAAAAAAGGTCGTTTTAATACCCAGAAATAGCGTATTCAAATATCCGGGTGTTGAAGAACCCGTTCAATACCTGACCCGGACTCGGTACACAGATATGACTTTTCAAGCCGATACCCAGACCCAAACCCGACCCGGGTACTGCTAATACCCGACTTCAATACCCCAACTCGGTTCCATACCCCGACCCGGGTTTTTCAAATACCTAATTTGTGCCCCTCTAATTACATATATGCGTTAAATGGGCTTGAATATTGTGTGAAGTTTTTTAAATAACGCCGTTGTGATCCTTAACATTTTCTAGGAAACCACAATTTACTGTTGTAGGTATTAATTTCATCCATATCTGTAAGTCTCAAATCATGGATCTTGGCAATATGATATTAGTTAACCACGATCAGTAGCGAATCTAGTGATTGTGGTGATTCAAGAATGATTGATGAACAATAAAAACTGATAATAATCAATGAAAGAGAACACAATGATTCACTTCAATGCAAACGATTATATTGATTATTAATCATATAGTACTTAAGTAAAGCCTACACTCAGTTTTGTTCTCTAGGCTAAATGATGGCTATCAAAGTGCTAACCCCAATAATAAACTAACAAGTGTTTATATAGGGTTTCTAGTACAAGCCCACAGGCCAAGCCCATCTAGAGCGAAATCTCAATGGAGATTTTGGTAATCTACCCAAACCGAAAACATATATTAAATACAGTTAACTATCTTTGTGCACCGCATCAAATCGTCACGCTTCTTTCGTCTTGATCATGTTTTTGTTCATTTGATATACATCAGTCTCACCAATTTCTGACCCAGCAATCTCCCCCTTAGAATGATGCTATCAAAACCTTTAGAATCTTTACTTGAACATGATCAACAACTTTAACATCTATATCCAGTACCCTACCATCTCCACTTTTTGATTGCATCATCCAATCTTGAACCTAAGATACTTCATATGCTTCTATTGCAGGGAAACAGTTTTTAAAGAATACTTAACTTTGATAGAAAGATTAATCAAAAATATTTTTTTATTTAATAAAAACATTTAAATATAATAAAAACATATTTTTGTATTTTTGATTTGTCAGATTTTTTTATTTTCTTGAAAAGACTTAACACGAGATCATACCAGGATAACAAACTATATCACCCATTAAGTTTAGTACACACTCAACTTACAACTTTTGCATAGAAGTAGGGATCAAATCGTTCTAAGACCGATCAAGGAACATTTTTCAGCACACACATACTAAGCCAGATATGGTCCATTGTCGGTATTGTTGTCCATTTAAATCCATGCCAATAATACTTACTTAGAGAGATAAGACCGGACACAATTTAGGTTTGTATGAGCTAATGGGACCCACACTTAAAAATCAAGACACCTCTTTGCCAAGTTTCATTAACAGTTTTTCTGGACCAAGTCACCCTAACTTGACTTAATGCTTTTTTCCACGTGATCAAAATTATTTTTAACTCATTATACGACCTGCAAACTCTATCTGGTCATTGCAAGCAAGAGTGACCGATAGTAGTTTCCTTCATGGTGATTTAACTAGAGACTTTACATAACTTTTGCTTGTGCTCTTTGCCTTTTGGCCTTTTGGCTTTCATATCTTTAGCATTTTGTTTTAAACACTTAGGCTTGTGCCTTTGACTTTAATATTTTTGACGTTTCAAAAATCCACCATGTTGAACAATTACAGACTGCTTCTAGACTTAGGTCCGCGTCACCGCATAACATAGTGCCGAGCAAAACTATCTTCCGCCAGCATCAACATTCATGTCCATGCCACCACGCAACATAGTACGGAGCTTCGAGGGTACATATGCTCGACCTTTCATTCCTGGTCTTTACACAAGACTTGGTTAAGTTAACAAAACCCTAAGATGTGTCCCACTCAGAACATGTTTGTTAGTGCATACGTCTATCGCTTTCGTCTTTGTCAAATGAAAGTTAAATTGATTATGGTACTAACGCATCAAACGACACGCGAAACCGAGGCTGGAATAGAAAGTCATGCATGAAACAGTTTTCTAGAGTATACGTTTTCTAGAGATTATAAGTTTTCCGGGGAGTATAAGTTTTCCGGAGAGTATATGTTTTCTAGAGTGTAAGTACTTATGCGCCCAGATAGTTATGCACCGGATATGTTCAAACTTCTCTATAAATAGGAATGTTGACATATGCATTCATAGCTCTTTGGTCCAGAAAGTACCTGTACTGATATTTGTCATATCTTGTTGTGAACCTTGATATATATAAGAAATAGAGAGATGATAATGAGAAACCTTATTGTTTTCGATCATGTTTAAGGATTCCACACCTTCACGTTGATTATAGATATCGATCTATGTCTTGTTCATGACATGGACGCGGTCCTTGAAGTGGTATCAGGGCTTTGGTTCTCAATATCGGAAGAAAAGACAAGACACACTCATTTCATGTCAAGAATCGATTTATTTTTCAACTACTTAAAAAGTTTATTTCGGATTCGTTAAATTCAAATCATGTCAAAAAGCTCAGATATTGTTTGTTTTTTGGTTTTCGAGCTCGTTTACTTGCTTAAATGAAAAAATTGTTAAAAAACGCGTAAAACTGGCCCGTTCCTGAATCTAATTTTGATTGCACAAAAATGTTCGTTTTTATGTTGGGAACATTTCTTGGAAAATTTCATGTGATTTCGATCTCGTTTGATAGGTCAAACTTCGAAAAACGTTAACTTTTTTGGCCCGCTTGGACTTATACGTAGCATAAGTTTTTGGACTTATAAAGAGCATAATTTTTGGACTTATACGGAGCATACGTTTTTGGACATATACGGAGCATAAGTTTTTGGACTTATACGCCGAATATACTTATACGCTGTGAAGATTAACAATACTTATACATTGCTTGTACTTATACGCTGCCAAGAACTTATACGCTGTGATCACAAAAATTTGAAAATTTTCAAAATGGAATTTTCGAGTTGGTTTAACGTTGAAGCTACAACAAGAAGAAACAGAATGAATATTTTGAAGAAAGAATTCGATGATTTTGAGATAATGACTGGAGAATCGTTTGATCGTTTAATCAAAAGATACTGTAAGTTTGTGAGCGAAATGAAACATATGGAATTGAGAGATGTGAATTCGAATACATTGACAGGTTGGCCGATACACTCGTTGGCACTTCACTTAAAGTTTGGGGTATATTCATTATGTCAATACAATCAGACCCCAACACATACAATAGTCTTAATCTCTCCCAATTCATCGAGAAGCTAAAGGACCGTGAATTGTTTCTCCAAAAGAATAGTAAAGTTAATGTTTGTGAAAGTTCGGATAAGTTTGCTAAGTTTGTTATGAAGTCAGAACATATTCACGAGTTAATTGAAGATTTGTGAGAAGGTTATGAAGTCTGAAAAGGTGATGAAGTTTGATGATGAGCTTAATGTTCTAATAGGAAAGTCTGAAAAGTCGAAAACGATTGATAAACCTGCTGAAAAGATTGTAAAGCCTGAAGAACCGTCAATGCCGGAAATTGAAACACTTCAAAGTTCGGCAATGATGGCGATTCAGAATATGATGAAAAATTGGTTTTGGAATCATTGATTCAATGTACTAATGATAATCTGAAGTTGGAGTTCAAGAAGAAGAAAGTTGAAGATAAAACTGAGGAAGCTGTTGCTGAAGCTAAGTGAACTGAACCAATCCTCAAGAAACTCAAAACAGAAAGTTCAAACATCCCGACTATGAATGTCAAAGAGGTTAAGTCATTCGAGGTACACTTTGAACTTTCTGCTCATTATTAAGTAAAATAAAAACAGAGTCTAATCATGAGTCGGTAAACATTCAAAACGTAAAATCATGTGAAAAATGTGAGTTTCTTTGTGAAGAATGTTTAGAAAAATATGTGGAGTGCAAAATGTTAAAAACTCACACCGACTCTGTACTAAATGATCTTAAACATGTTAAGGAAGCTTATGATAAGTTTCAAAAAATGCAAAAAAAGGCACTTTGGGAAAAGATTAATCAAGACTAGAAAACAATTTTGATGTTAAAACACAATGTCAGTGATAAACAGATTGTCATAAACAGACACATTGATGAAAATACTGCACTTAAACAAGAATTACAAAATTTTAAATTGAGACAGAAAGAGTTGATTTAAAGCTTAACAGTTACAAAGCAACATCTTTTGTCCTGGACTATATTCTCCCCAAATCGATTGGTAAAGATAAGGTAACTGTGGAAGTTGTTTATGGATATAATGATCATGGTGTGGGGGGTATAAGCAAGTTCCACTCACAATATGGAGTAGTTATGGGGTTAGATAATGTATTAAATGTGGAAATTAACACTCCAAAGGAAATTTCCCTAGAGCCACCAAAATCCGAAAATAAAAAAAACTGAATTTGTTAATATTGATAAGTCTATTGAAAGTACAGAATGTAATTCAGGAACAAGTAAAAGTGGCGTTGGTAAAGAGTCTAAATTTAGAAATCAGTCAAATCAAGATTTTTCTTAGACAGAAAACTGAGCGTAATTGTGTTCAAGAACCTCTAGTTAGAAAGTTTGTTGACCGAAGAAGGTGTTTTAATTGTAATGAAGTAGGACATGTGTTCTTTGCGTGTCCTAATCGTTATAAGCATAATCATGGTAATTGGGTTTTGGGCAACCAACAAAAATTTGTTAATAAGATTGAATGCGTACATTGTATGGCATCTGAGAGCAAGAAATAAATCCAGTATCAAAATCAATCCAATTAGGATTTCTTTGTTCAAAAAGACAAACGTCAACAAACCGTGGAACCTGCATGTTATAAGAATAGTCCTAAGTTTGACACATCCAAAATCAGATGGTGTTACATCTAAAGACAACCAAGATACTCTTAAAACAGAAAAACAAAAATTTCAAAATTCAAAATCTAAAAATACGAGCTCAAGTGTCAAATTTAATTTGAATTTAAACGTCAAATCTATTGTTCCAAAGGTTCCATCGAAACAAACTTTCAAAAGAAAAGACGATACTGTTAAAACTGTTTCGGGGAAACCAAAGGTTGTTGAGGTTGTTGATTTGAAAGATTGTGATGTAAAAAGGTTTGAAGTTTGAAATTTTATGTGAAAAGATCAAAATCAAAGTTATATCATTGGATCATTAAGAAAAAGGACTCATATGTCAAATCCAAACATGTTTTTGTTAAAAGAGTCATGTTCTAAAAGTTCGGCTAACAATGCCATATTAGTGAATCTGAAAGATTAGAAAATTCAATGGTTTTAAATGTCAATTCAAAATGTTTAGACAGCAAGAGTTCAGCTTTAATGAATATGTTTGAAGATTCCGAAATTGTTGACATTTTTGAAAATGTCAAAAGGTCCAAGACCAAGCGTGCAGGGGCTCCCAAAATTCATAACGCGTATCATTGGAGCATGGTTGTGCTAAACACTATCAAATTAATGGAAGGCGGGGCATACACTGGAAATCTGAAATGACGTAAAGAAAAATAAATGGAGCTTATTACAGTTTGCTTTTCATGTCCATTTTATATTACTAAATGTGTATTCTTGTTAATGAGGCTGCCATTTTGATTAACTACAAGTATATCTAAAATACCCAAATGTCAGTGACCACATCAAATAGTCAATTTGTTTTTGTAAATATTTATCAAAAATTTTTCTTTGAGAAAATCCATATATATATATATATATATATATATATTATTTTAGGAGGAGAAATTTTTGAGAAAATCTAAAATCATGATAAATTTTTGAAAAATCCAAAAACATTCAAATATGAGTTTTTGAAGCACAAATAGAAGATGATAGTACATTGATCATCTGGTCCCAAGTCTAGTAAAATTAGGCGAAAAAGGTTGAGTGCTTAAATGTATTAGTGTGTTGGTTTGTCTTAAACAAACAAGTAAGAAAAAATACATTATATAAACATAAAAAATCATCCGAATATAATGAATTAACATCTTGAAGCATAGTTAATATCTGCTTTAAGTGTTAAATGGTTTAAAAGATTGTTGTGTGTGCATGTGTGTTTTTTTTTTTTGCAAAGATATTCAATTTATTTTCTCTACGTTTTGCAAAGAAATTCAGCTTAATTGTTTTCTTTATTTTTATTCAAATATTGGATTCTCTTCTGTGCGATAAGGCTATTTGACCTGAGAGTTAAGATTTGGATATTCTGCTTTATTTTCTTGGTGTTTTGTATAAAGCTTTGGACTTTCTTTGCACGATAATATGTTATTATCCGAATTGATTGTTAAATCTTTATACACCTTCAACTTATTTTATCCTTTTATTTTGTTAAAATGGAAACCTATCTGCTTGTAGAATACCGATCTTAAGGGAAAATTTTAATATTCTGAGTTGTTTTTAATTTATTGTTTTTGCATGAATCACAGTTAATCGACTTAAGAAAAATGAAAAAGTACACATGTGAAAACTCACTATATGGGATATAAAGATTATGTCAGATATGTGGGGTCTACATATGATTCGTGCATAATTGAACCAGTAAACATATCACAGAAATTTCAGAAATATTTGTTGTAAGGTTTAAGTAAATAGCAATACTAATAACTGACTTAACACCAGTCATAATAAAGCCGGAATATAAAACTGTAACAGAAGGACAATTTGGTCAATATGATTCCCTGCTCAAACTCACAAAAATATGTGTTTGTTTACATGTTTGTAAATAGCTTGAAGTTTATTGTTTTAGTAAATATTTATATTTCTGTCGTTACTACTTTTGTTTAAAACCAAAAAGAGTTTACCTTTCCGTTTTATCTTCGACTGTTGATGTTGAAATATTAAATTTTATAAAATTGAATGGAAACATAATTAAATGTCAGTGTTTATTCAAGATCATTAATTTGGACTTGATAAACAACTTTTTGTTGATGTTTGTGGTGGAAAACTGTTAAACGGTTGAAAAATCTTTACAAGTATTTGAATATGCTTACATGGTTAATTAAGATTTTCAACTTACAGTTATTATGAGTAACAGGTCCCATCAAGATATAAAAGCTTGAGGTAGAGTATGTTAGACTATCAAGAATTGAGGAGGAGAATTATTGAAGATTTCAATGAATCAGTTCAGAAAAGTGTCAAAGACTATACAAACAGAGACGATAATGTTTAAACAATTATGTGAAGCTTGTCATCAAATTTCTTTGCACTTATGGAAGGAAATGAGAATTTGAAAGAGACATGTTGAAAAGACAAGCGATACCCAAAACTAAAACGTTAAAGCACTTAATTTAAATGAAAAGACTCGGCAATATCCAGGGGGGTCTGTTAGTGCATACATCTATCGCTTTCGTCTTTGTTGAATGAAGGTTACATTGATTACGGTTCTAACGCATTGAATGGCACGCAAAACGGAGGCTGGAATAGAAAATTATGCGCGAAATAGTTTTCCAGAGTATAAGTTTTTCGGAGAGTATTAAGTTTTCCAGAGAGTATAAGTTTTAAGGAGTATAAGTACTTATGCACCTAGATACTTATGTTCCCGGAAACTTATATGCTGGATATGTTTAAACTTCCCTATAAATAGGAATCTTGACATATGCATTCATAACTTTTTGGCCCAGAAAGTACATATACTGATATTTGTCATATCTTGTTGTAAACCTTGATATATATGATAAATAAAGAGAAGAAAATGATAAACCTTGTTGTTTTCGATTACGTTTAAGGATTCCGCACCTTCACGTTAATTCTAGATATCGATCTACGTCTGGTTCACGACACAAACACGGTCCTTCAATGTTCATTAATTACAGACAAGTCAACGGTCAAACCGACTTTTCATTCTTAAGGGCTGAATCTACCGACACATGGATTATAGAGTCTATGCGTTTCGTTTACAGTACCTTACATGTGCTGATCTTACCATTAACACAAAGATTCATATCAGTTCCTAGTTTAAATGCGTCAAAACAAACAAAACAAAACACTATTTTTGTATTTTTATTTTTATGAAAAGCAAATAACACGCACACACACTGATGTGACAGTCAGCTAGCAGATGTACTATCATTTCTCATGTACAATCAAGTCATTTTCATTTTTCTAAAATGCAAAACAAACTTTACTTGAAAATATTTTTGGATTTTTAATTTCCCCTCCTAAATTCCATGCATAAATTTGAAAACAGATAAAACAAAATAAATTTATGTACAAATTTTAAATAAAATTTTGTTCTTGTTTTTGACTGATCAATCTTCCATACCGAGGTGATACATTTACCTTTTATCTTCAGGACCTCATTTTCCCTATTTTTGTGAATCTCCCTCCTAAGAACAAGCTTGATCTTTTAGATTCTGCACCTTTACAAGTTGAATGTCTGAAATAAACTTTTAGTATAAAATGTATTTCCAAATTGTTCTTGCACACTTAGAGAGCAAATTAAAATGCTCTTTACCCTAAATTCCTGCTTAGGCAACAAATACACCATCTTATGATTTTGAAATCTTAAATAATGGATATTTGACATGTTATGTGTTAGGAACAACCTATTTAATATTAATAAACATTTAATTCTGGTTGTTCCTACACACATAGCAGGATCAATTGAACATAGGAACCTAAGTCATGAAAGTCTCGGAGTTTCCTTGAGCATCAATATATGTGGCCTCTGGATACCCATGTCTTTTCACATCTTCCTAAGTTCAAATGCACATGAGAAAATTTTAAATTCAAATTTAAAACGAATCTCATATAAAAAACTATGCACTTCTAGTTTAAAAATAATTTCTGACAATAATGCACCTTTATTTTCTTATTTTATTATTTCACAATTAATGTTAATGAATTAATCTATTAGGATTTGCATTTTATAAAAATTATCTTGAATTCATATATTGAAAAAGCTTAAAAGATATGAGTTGAAAAAAGATGAGGAGGGTTATGAAATTGACAAATGACAAAAATGATAGGCTTTTATTAGAGTAGATAGATTCAAATGTAAAAAGTTGAAATGTCAAAAAGATATAAACTTAAAACTGAAATAGTTATATATGACAAACCACATTCTTATATAAATAACATACGGCTGTATGTTGTGTCGTGCTACTTTCATTCTTATATAAATAACATATCGTAAGCTGTATGTTGTGTCGTGCTACTTGTGAATTGTAACTTGATGACTTATTATTTACTTAAAACCAGGTTTTTAAAACTGAAAGTCTAGATATTGTGGTAATATTTTGAAGTTTAGAAATTTAAAATTTTGTATGGAATCAAGCAAAACCAAGCTGCTCGGATTCAAATCAAACCAAACCAAACCAAACCAAGTTCAAGCATAAAAATATCGCTTGTGTTTTTAAATACTATCTACTCGGTTTAGCTCGCTTTCAAACCAAACCAAATATGAACAAGCCTACATTCAATTGGGTTTGTTAACAACCTAGTTTTAACTTCTTGATTCATTTACTTAAACCAGTTTTCTAAGCTTGAATTTAATTTTTCTTTGTTAAACCTATATGTAAAATATTTTGTATTTTCTTGATTGATACAAGTAACCACTTGTTAAAAGTACCAATTAAATATTACAGTTATATTTATAATAAGAGAAAATAATAAAACTAAGAAGGTGCTCTGCACTTTCCTTCCAAGTCATCCACTAATAAAGTTTGTAATTACACGTCACCATTTGCCCTTTGATAAATAATAATTTGAGTTGACTTCACTCAGATAAATTCCCTTCAAAGATCACTCCGACAATACGATATTGCTGTGATTTGTTTCCAGTTAAAATAACTTGTAGTCGAAAAGATGAACAACAATTATCACCTCCAGCAGCAGCAGCAGCAGCATACAGTCGTTCCCATTGTTTCACCGCCGGTGCCCCCACCGGCGCCACCACCACCTAACCTACCTCGTGCAGATCTACTTGAAGGTAACTTCTCTCAATTAGTATCGGATTTTATAAGCAGCTCGTGTGTAGTTTGTTTTGTACCTCAAAATCTCTATGATTTTATATTGCCACTTGGTTTGCTAAAAATAGATAATATGGATACTTAAATCTAGTGTTTTAAAAACCGGTTCAAACCTGCTGGTTGAACCCGGTTAAACCGGATTTCGCACAGTAGGTCGGTATTTTGAGCCCTGTATTTTTGGCCGGTTTGCTAGAACATTGTACCGGCTGTTTTTTCTAAAATACCGGTTTCTACTAGCAAACCGGTTTTATGTCCAAGAAATTTTTGATATTTACGCCCATATTTTATCAAAATTAGTTTTAACCTAACAATTAATATTTAAACGTGTAAACTTTAGGACTGTTTTTTTTTTAAATTGGGTGCTTTTGTATTATTTTTTTAATATGGATTAACTTTTGGATTATCTTTTGTTATGAAATCGTTTACTTTTGGGTTATTTTTAGAGTTAAAGTTGTATTTATAGGAAATTATAAGGTAAAATGTTCAACCGGTTGAATCTCCCGGTAAAGCCCGGTTCAACCGGTTATCTCATTTTTTAGCCTAATCCGGTACGAGTAAAAAACCGGTTTTTAAAATATTGTTTAAATCAAAATCACTAAACCCAAATCAGTTTTATTTTTGGTATACTGAAAAGTAGATCAATTCTTTTGTGGTAAACACTAAACAAAAGAGTAAGTGAGCAATGATTTCTAGAAAGGAAGATATAATAAAGAACTTCATTTTGATACTAGAGTTAAGCGGATTTACAGGTCAACTCGTTTTTTCAAATGGGTCAAACTGCTCGCGGCCCGTTTTTATAAAAGAGTTATACTAGCCGACTGAAAACTTGATTATTTTGTGCCATGTTCAGGTCGTATCCTAGTTTCCGTGTGGAATTTATAATTTGTGACTTATCGTTTTTACAAAAGCGGGTTGTTTTGTGGTTTTTCTCTTGGAGTTTGTCTTTTTACCGTGAAGTCCCTATCTCAGATCGATGGCGATTTCACTACTAGACTTTGCATAGTGAAGTTGCTATTTGAGATTGCAAATTCAACACTGAAGCCACTATCTTAGATAACGACTATTCCAGATTATACGTTGAACCAAAAACCATCCATTTGTCATCACGCGCTTTCGGATTAACCCTTTTTTCCCTTTTTATAAAAAGATCTAATAACATGGAACTATGAAAGCTAAACATAGGTGAAAGTGGTACTCACCATTTTTTATAAAATTGTTGCGATTGAAGGACGTAGAGCAGACTACATCAAAGTTGCGGTTCCATTGTATGAAGCGGCAATCAAAGGAGACTGGAAGGCTGCTCAAGCTATTCTTGAAAACCAAAAAGATCTGATACGTTTTGCCATCACCGAAAATTATGAAACAGTGCTTCACGTTGCAGCATCAGCAGAAAGCACCAAGGCTGTTGGAGAATTTGTGATGAATCTAGTACCTATGATGGAAAAAAATGATTTAGAGCTACAAAATAAAAATTACAATACTGCCCTTGCTTTAGCTGCTGCAGCTGGAAATGTACAAACAGCAATGATAATGGTGAAAAAAAATCCAGCCGTGACTGAAATTCCTGGTAACAATAGAACGATGCCACTATATATGGCTGCTTTATTTGCAAAACCTGAAATGGTGAGGTATTTGTATGGTATCTCCAAGAAAATGGGGGGTGATTTTTGGGACCATGATAATCGCGCTTGGGTGTTACAAAAATGTGTTGAAGCTGATATCTTTGGTAAGTAGTTCTTACAAGTTCGTGTGGTTCTTGTAATGGTGATCGTTTCTTTGTTACTTCATTAAGTGACCGTAAATTATCTTTTAGATGTTGCTCTAAAGATAGTTGCTGATCGCCCGGAACTAACCGCCAAGAAGGGGTTACTTACTGAAGTTCTCTTAGCTTTG
Source organism: Bidens hawaiensis (assembly GCF_021521415.1). NCBI lineage: Eukaryota > Viridiplantae > Streptophyta > Magnoliopsida > Asterales > Asteraceae > Bidens > Bidens hawaiensis. Next base: position 28,077 of record NW_027493920.1, read on the forward strand.
GCTCAGAAGACTCGCGTGCTAAAAGGGAAAAAACCAAATGTTGTCTTCAGAATCATCAAGTCATGTAAGTTTATGGGCTTTCAAGATTCTTAACATATGATAAATATAAATGGCCATAGGTTGGGTTGATTTGCAAATATTCTTTTTCCTTTCTATGATTTGATAAATGATTGCATGTTAAATATACTACAACTATATTATATTGCAATGGATAATCTAGTATAAAAGCGAAAAGTGAGAAGAGAGTGATTAGTTTTCATGTATGGTGATTGGAGTTTCAACATAATAAAGGCCCATGCAGCATACTACAAGTTTAAAACATAATAATAATGAATATTTTGTTCTACTAATCGACAATTTAGGAGTATCTGAAATGAGGGTCTTCTTGGTTGTGTGTGTGTGTTTTTTTTTTCTTTTTTTATTTATTTATTTATTTTATTTTATTTTGTTTTTGCAGTGCTACATGTGAAGGTAGGGACTGGCGATAAAGAAAGTGAAGCCCCAAAATTATTAAGAATAATTTGGGAAAAAGTTGCTGCAATGCCTAAGAGTGAGATTGATGACATAATCCGAGGGCCATCATTAAAGGTGGGAAATACAATAAAAGGCTACCCTTCACGAGTGCTTTTTGTTGCTGCAAAAATGGGCAACACACGGTTTATAATTGAGCTCATTCGATCATATCCTGATCTCATATGGAAACAAGACGACAAAGGAAAAACTATATTTCACTTAGCGATAAAGCGCCGTCAAGCCAAGATCTATAACTTGCTATATGAGATTGGTGCGATGAAAGATTTAATAACTCCTATTAAAGATAAAAAAGGCAATAACATGTTGCATATGGTTGCAAAGAGTGCCAAGCAAAAACGCTTTCAAAATGTGTCGGGAGTTGCTTTACAAATGCAAAGAGAGCTATTATGGTTCAAGGTACATCTTTCTTATCAAGCTTATCAGACATCATATTCTTTCTTCATATGTTCAAAAGATTCCTTTTTATATTAAAAAAAAAAAAACTGGTCAAGTAAAAAAAATCTAAGCTAAACGGGAAACTGGAAAGATGGTCGACGGGTCATGAATCGGGCCAACCAAAGTGCATGCAGTAGATAAAAAAAAAAAAAAAAAAATCGGGTTGGTCCTGCCAACCCGGTTTATAATCCAACCCAACCGGAAAGTTTGTATACCAGTTTGTAGTCATGTTTCCTGAAACTGATTTGTAACTGACCATATTTGGGGGAAAGAGACCTGTCAAAAAACTAGTTTTTTATACCAAACCGGTTCCAACATGATCAAAACCTGTCCGGATAGAGTTAAACATTCTTGTCTCCAAACCGGTTTGACCAAACATTAACCGGTCCGCATTGGTTTACAACCCGAACCAGTTTGGGTTTTTAACCCGATTTGTACATGTCTTGCGTACAGCGCATAAAACCTTTTGAATCATTTAATTTAAAAGCTTAGCTTAACAACATTGTTTCCATGGTCACATTTAATGTGTTAAAATACGCTAAAATTATTTGTAATTATCCGAGTCGTATTGTTAACTTATATGTTTTGATCCATACCATTTTAACGCATGTAGGAAAAGAGTTTTGACTCGTTAAAATGGCTTAATAATTTGCAGGAGGTAGAACAAATGATCCCACCTCAATATAGACAAAGGAAGAATTTAGCTGGTGAAACACCACAAGACTTGTTTACCAAGAAACATACTGAATTGGTAACCAAAGGTGAGGATTGGATGAAAAATACTGCATCTCAATGCATGGTAGTTGCAACCCTTATAACGACCATTGTATTTGCAGCCGCTTTTACACTTCCGGGTGGATACAACCAGGACACTGGTATTCCTTTTTTCCGCAAAGAACCATCCCTTATTATTTTTGTGATCTCAGACGCAGTTTCTTTAATATCCTCATCAACCTCGATCCTCATGTTCTTATCTATCCTCACATCACGTTATGCCGAACGTGATTTTTTGGAGTCATTACCAAAAAAACTTATGTTCGGTCTTGCAACGCTCTTCCTCTCTATTGTAACCATGATGGTTGCATTTAGTGCGAGCTTCTTTGTACTTTACAATAAAAAAGTGAAATGGGTACCAATCACTATCACCGGTTTGGCTGGCATGCCGGTTATTTTATTTGCTATACTGCAATTTCGTCTTCTAGGTGATGTTTTTCACTCAACGTACCGATCTAGATATCTCTTTAATCCCAAGAAACGTATCCTTTACTATTAAATTCTTTGTATCATTTGTTTTCTTCCAAGGTTCATGTACTTTTATGGCTCTTGTTAATATTTTGTCAATCCAAAGTGTATATAACTAAAGTAATAACTCCAGATTGTTTTGGAAAGTGAACGGCAAAATACACTACAAAAAAATGTCCTTTAGTCGCACATGTTTTTAATGACATTTAACGTTTGTGACACTAATTTAAGTTTTAGAGGCCCTTTGCGTATGCCATATTTGCTTGACACACACTTATAGTGTCATTTAGTTTTTGTTTTTGTGTCACTAAAATTTTGATATTTTATTTTATTTTTGAAAACTATACAATTGTACCGAGATTGATTTTATAAAGTATCTACCAAAATTCACTTTCTCCGTATGTATGACGATTTTAATGCTCGACGGTATTTTTATTCATCTCAAAATCGTAAGAGCTCTTTGTCTGAAATAAACGAGATGTCGCCCTGAGGTCCTGCCAAAGATGTGGCTGTCTTGTATGACAAAAAGAATACAATACTATAGTGTGTATGTATATATATTGTTGAATATAAAGTTAGTGCATATTCAAATACGAGTTTTTGGTTCCAAGGCATTGGTGCCTAGCTTTAACATCTGTAATTTTGTTTAATTTGTTGCGTGAGTGTTCGAATAGCCTTTCTTTGCATTATGTTCATTTTTTTAACCCTTTGAACCTAAGTAAATTGCAGCTACATTATCTCGGACCCTTTTTATTAAAAAGCGAAAAGGTAAATTAAAAAGATGTGTATAATTCAAAAGTTTATTATTGCTAAGTTTCAATATTGCTTGTTTTCAGTTATATATCTTAAACTAGCTTTCACCCCCCCTCCCCGGGTATTATGGGGGTTGCTTTACAACATTTGTTTATAATATTTATATATTTTTTTGGATTTTAATTATAAAATGTTAATAATATACTTATGATTTGATGATGAAAGAGTTTCACAAATAAATGAGATGTTATAACCTGGTTTAAAAGCTATCTGGGTTTGGTGAAACCCATGACCCGCTTATTTTTTACTATAAAATTATTTCTTAATTATAAATAATATCTTTTTTAAGAAAATCGGATATTAATTTTTAATATATCCCTATGTTATAGATTTCTTATCAAATATTTGGTGAGACTAATTTTTAATTTAATGAGATGTTATAACTCGTTTAAGTGCTATCTGGTTTTGGTGAGATCCATACCCCTGAATTCGAGTCAAATGCAAGAGAAACCTCCATTTATAAATAAAACAATCTGGTAGTTTGAGAAAATGTAGGGAGCAACCAAGTAGCTTTTAAATGTTTCGTTATATATTGGAGACTAGGTTTTTCCCCCTGTGTTACAGTGGTTGTTTTTATTTTTCGTTTATAATATTTATATATTTTTTTATTTTAATTTTATTTATTGTGAGGAAGTCAATAATATACTTAAAGTTTGATGATGAAAGGGTCTCATAAATAAATGAGATGTTATAACCCGTTTAAAACCCATAAATAAGTGAGACCCATGACCTGCTTATTTTATAGGGTTTTCATATCAAATATTTGGTGAAATTGGTTTTTAGTATAAATGAGATGCTATAACCAGTTTAAGGATTATCTGAGTTTTATGAGACTCATACCCGTGAATTCGGTCAAATGCATAAGAAGCCTCAATTTACATATAAAACAATCTAGTGGCTTGAGATGATATAAACAACTAGAGAGCTTTTAAAGGTTTCGTTTATATATATTTAAAAATATATATATAAACGAAACCTTTAAAAGCTCTGTGGTTGCTTCCTACATTCTCTCAAGCCGCCATATAACTTTATTTGTAAATAGAGGCTTCGAATTCATGGGTATGAGTCTCACCAAACCTAGTAGCCCTTAAACAAGTTATAACATCTCATTAAATTAAAAATTAATCTTATCAAATATTTGATATGAAATTCTTATAAAATAAGGATATACTAAAAATTAATGTCTGATTTTGTAAAAATATATTATTTATAGTTAAGGAATAATTATAGTAAAAAAATAAGCGGACCATGGTCTCACCTAGGGCGGTCACTTTTACCGAAACCCAACCTAAGTAAACCCGAACCCAAACTAACCTGACCTAAAAACCCGAACCCGAGAAAAGGCGAACCCGAACCCAACCAAAGTAATTCGGGTTGGTTATTGGGTCTGATTTCCAGGTTTCGGGTCAACCCGAATAAACTATTTTGTTTAAAAACATGAAATTATCATTGGGTATGCACACCGTATACGGAACGCTCTACACATTCCACTTGTTTCTATTCCACCTATTATAGTTGATCGACTATTTATTGTTTATATTTCTTTTCTAATAACAACCGTAAAGAAGAAAATGTCGCTTCACCGGGTTATGTTTATTTATAATTGAATTATTTGCATAACGAGTAAAGAATAATAAGCTGCTTTAGTTTTCTCGTTGTAGATTTTCTTTACTTTTTTATTTTCTTTTTGTTTTCTTAGATACCCGAAACCCGATTAACCCAACCCAAAAATAACCCAAACCCAAAAAAACCGTGAGAGATTTGGGTTAGGTTTCGGGTCTAAATTAAAACTTTGAAACCTGAAGAACCCGACCCGAGAAACCTAAAACCCGAAGAACACCTCTGGTCTCACCAAACCCAGATAGCTTTTAAACGAATTATATCTCATTAATTTATGAAACCCTTTTATCATCAAACCCGAACAAACCCTAAGTATATTATTAACTTTCTTACAATAAAAAAATTAAAACACAAAAAAATATATATAAATATTAAAAACGAAAAATATGTAAAACAACCCTCGTAATACGGGGAATCCCAGTTAATTCTAACTGAAACCGATAGCAATTAATATGAATGTTTTTTTTATTTTCAATGTCTACTTGATCACTTTCTTATGAGACTTGAACTCCATGTATATAATCCAAGTTTATTTAATTTCAAAATGTTCGACATACTCATGGTAGACATAACAAATTGGTGGGTATGCTAAGCTCCGCTTATGGGTAAAAAATGTAAGTCCCAATGGATTTAAACAATGCAGTCAGATCAATCCATGATGTCGAAGCACAGAATTCAACACCACTCGGATTTTGAATCAGGTATAAAGAAGATGGAGAACGAGAGAGAGAATGCATGTGCATAGACAATTATTTCGAAAGAGTACCAAGAGGAGCTAGCTAGGTTATGTTACAAGCCTCCCTATACCCCTCGGGTTTCATATAATAAGCCTAATGGGCCTGCCAAATGGCCCAATACAAAGTATGCTCGTACAAGAAACGAAAATGACAATTATAACGATATAACAATTATTTAAGCCTATATTTTAGCTCTAGAAAACTAGTTAGGGTCATAATGGGTTTTGAGAAAAATTAGTTCGGGTCAAATGGGATATAGGTAAACAAATTTGGGTCAATATGAGTCATTTTCAAAAAGATATATGAATTTGGTTGGGTTAACACATGGTTTGGCCAAAATGAAATCGGGTTAAAATGAGTTGTTTTAATAAAGGAAATGGATAGCTACCACCCCGCTCTCAGATTAAATGAGTTTTTTTTTACTTTTAATACTCACCCATCCCTAGTGGTAATGAGCTTAAACCTAACCTAACTCTGTAGTCATAAAATTTGACTTTATTACATGAGTTTTGGGTTAATTAGTTTTCTGGGTTTTATGAGGTTCATGAGTTCATTCATTGAACTATTCAACTTCCATACGCTTGTCTTTTCGTCGAGGAAATTCGCTTAATGTTTAGGCGGATGGATGATTTAGTGAATGAAACTCATTCGTTGATGTTTATCCAGCAAATGGATGATCATTCATTGACCATCGTTGTAAGTGTATGGATCATACGCTTATGATCCTTAAGCGAATGAGACTTCATTCATTTGGCAGGTGAAGCGTATGGACTAGAGGCTTTCAATAAGCGAATGACCCATTCGTTTGACTTAATTGTTAGGCGAATGAAGATATTTTGGTCATTTTTTATATTTTCTGGTGCAAATCATCTCGTTTGTACAGAAATGACTGATCAAGCAGAAAATATTGTACTCGAGGGTCAAGCTGAACCAGATATTATTCATGAGGCCCAAATAATCCAAGAGAAGCAAGTACCAGTTTCAGAACAAGTTCAAGTTCAACAACAAGCTGCTGCGGTACAATTGGTGGCTAATCCCAATCACAACATAGTTGCATTTCTTGGATACAACTATGATGATCATGCAAAGTTTGATGGGATTATTTCATTCTTGAGGAGGTCAAAAATATATCGGGCGATTTCCAACTAGCCGACATTCTACAGTATTATCTGTCCATTTGGGGACATGACAAGATATGAAGCAGCTACGCATAGCATCAAGGGCATGATACAGAAGAAAGATATTGTCATTACTCCTTAGACTATCAGAGAAACATTATTGTTTTATGATGATGACAATAATGTGTATTGTTTTGATAAGGAGCTTATTTAGGGGATGTTCATAAGACTCCACTATGATGGTTATTTAAATGAGTCTTTGTACAATAAAGCGAATCTTTGTGAGCCATACAAGTATCTTATGCATGTGTTGATTCATTTCCTTGGGGGTACAAGAGCTGGGTTTGACAAGTGTCAAGTTATGTTACAATCAGCTATGGTGGCTCTCATCCTCAACAAGCCCTTCAATTTCTCAAAGATGGGTGTTTTATCATATAAAGGAAAACTACACAAATATAAAGGACAAGTTCCTTATGTATCTAAGGTTCTTGAAAATGATTATCAACAGGCTGCTGCCCGATTTGCCCAAAGACCTGATAGCACTTAATGATGTAATTGCTATGCATCCGATGAATATTGATACAATGAAGAGGATGTTGGTATATAGGAGTAAAATAGAAAAGACAAAGCCGAAGCAAAAGAGATTAATTGGTCACTTTAACGATCCAAACTATATTGCACCACCAAATGACCAATGGATACATGATGATTCTGATTCCAAATATGAAGCTGGTGGTGATATGATGATAATGATAGTGATGGTTGATGTGCATAAAGTGGTATATAAAAATATTGCAATTAATCAACCTAGCACAATGAGTAATAAAAACCTAGAATACCCTAAACTAAACCACTAGCAACAGGCAAGTGAACCTATCGGGTGTAGTATAGCTATGGGAAGTCCGGGAATATCGACCCCTAGAGACACTTATTAAATTAACAAAACTAGATTCTAAACGCTAATTAAATTAATAATTAAGAAAAGATTATTTTTGGGATTTTATTTATTTTATTTTTAAAACTAATCATTAATTAAACTAATTACTTAATTAAACTAATAAATTAAATTTAAAACTCTAAGACTTAGACAAAAACAATAATGAGAAAGGCGTTACCTAGGCTTGACATCCTATTTGTGAATCTTGGATACTTCGGCTATGGAAACTGTGATGGAACCGGGATCTAAAGATACGACACCCTAGACATCCTAGTGGATCCCTGATCATTCTCTGTGTGTGACCTAAAAGGAAACCATAAGGGACATATGACGCAAACTGTTTGATTGGATTACCTCTCAGTCTCTCCAACAATATTTATGTACCCTAATGACTAGATCACCTCTCAGTATCACTAATCATAATACATCTGGGAGTGTAAGGGACGTAAGGAGTAACCTAAAGATGCTAAAAAAAGACTTAGGATAACAAAAATCAAAAGACAATAAGGGGAAAAATCCACTATCGTGCAATCTATACCCAAACCACCTAATGACCAAGACAACCCCAACTATCTATTACATCTCAGTCTCAAGATAGGTAGAACACTTAATTTCTCTAAACCCTCAAACAATAGTTCCTATGGAATATGTCGACTATAAACCATAAACTAGTTACAAACACACAGTAGGTAACATAATATGCGTCTACACATGAAAGAATTTCACAAAGACACATATGGAGCTATTGAATAAAAGTAAATTAAAAATAAGCATGCATATTCATATGTCCAAATACCAATAAGCTGGTTACAATAATATTAGTCCAACACAAATAACCCAATGCCGACAAGCAAACCAAAAGTCAACAAATATTCATTCTAAAAAGGTTTTAGCCAATAATCATGTTAAAAAACATAAAATGTATAAGTTTAACACCCAAGTTCATAATAAAAATAATAAAATTAAAACAAAAGAACCGTGTTTAGATGAGTAAATGTGAAATCCGAACACAACTGTTTTTCTTGCTTGCAGCTGTGTCGTCTTCTCAATTAATATATCTATTTGCGGCTCCCCAGATCAATCATATATATGGCGGCTCTCTTGTTTGACTTTTCTCTTGGAACTCTCGTCTTCGACGAACAGTAACCAACAAAACAAATAAACCTTAAAAATAACTTTAACTTGCAGCCGTAATTTCACCCTCCGAAGGAAAAAATATATATGCCCCTGTCACAAAACTAATCCATTTATATAATATTTTTTTTTGTGCTACTTTGTTTATTTTCTTTCTTGGGCAGTAGAAAACTTTTATTCTTTTTCTTTTATCTTTTTATTTGACTTGCTCCCCAATTTATTACATTTTCTTGATTTTAACCGACTTTAAAATTACTGAATAAAACCCTCATGACCTATTGGGCTTTGCCAAGTGTTTTCATATTTTAATTGAGCCCATAAAACAATTCTAGGTCGGTAGAGTTTAATTGCAAGACAATTGATGACTTCGTTTAATTCTTCGAGCTCCACATCACAGTACACAAACACACTCCATCAAATTACTAAATCTTCATGTCCCACATGCCCCTCTTTTCTTTTGATGCAATAACCAAATGCACAGATAAAACATTAAATTAGTTGGTTGCTCTTTTATTAATTGAATCGTAATTGTAATTTAAAATATTAAGTAATCATTCAATTATTTGCAAACCCACGTCATTTCTTTATTTTTTTGTTTTTTTGCTATGTCACTTTATAAATACAAGAATTTGAATTATTAAGTTCACAATCAAAGTAATAATTTAATTGAAGATCGATTATTTCTCAAAAACAACCTTTTTGTTGTTGATACCACACGATACTCAAACAAAATTTGTTAGAGTTAATGGCCATTTTCGTCCTTGTGGTTTGCTACTTTCGTCACTTAAGTCCAAAGTTTGAAATTTTGTCAATTTAGTCATTATAGTTTTAAACATTAGCCAATTGCGTCCCCCCGTCTAACAACATCCAACTATGCCGTTAGTTTAAGGGGTATTTTTGTCTTTCTCCTTTTTATTTTTAATTAGTGGTCATTTTCGTCCTTGTAGTTTGATACTTTTGCTACTTCAGTCCAAAGTTTGAAATTTTGTCAATTTTATGTTTAATTTAATTCAGTTTTTTTGGCTACTTCAGTCCATGATGGAATTTATTGGTAAAGTGGTCAGCGTAATTCTCTAAAACCGAACTATACCTAAAAAACTAAAATCATTTCTTTGATTAATGCATAATAGTTAGGGTTTAGAGATTAACATATCATAGCAAACATCTGGGTCGAAATCAACATCATGAGGTCGAATATCCCGCATTTTCATGTTTGCTCAAGAAATCGATGCAATAAATCGCATGTGTGTTCTTCAAATCATGGTATTGTTCTTGAATTCTTCGAATTTAACCCTAGAGTTGTTGTCGATTTGAAGAATTCAAGAACAACACCACGATTTGAAGAGCACACATGCGATCTAGTGTATCGATTTCTTGAGCAAACATCGAAATGCTGGATATTCGACCTCTGATATTGATTTCGACCAAGTTGTTTGCTACGATATGTTAATCTCTAAACCCTAACTATTATGCATTAACCAAAGAAATGATTTTAGTTTTATCAATATAGTATGGTTTCAGGGAATTACCTTGACCACTTTACCAATGAATTCCACCATTGGGGGAGAGTTTAGGAAATGTCTAGAAACTAAATACGAGGGAGGGAGTATGATTATTGTTGTCAACAGAGTAAATGTAGACTTGTTTTGGTCGATGCTCGATGGTTTTGGGCCTGGATTATGCTCTTAGGGGTTATAAAAAAAAAAAAAAAAAAACCTGAATTAAATTTAACATAAAATTGACAAAATTTCAAACTTTGGATTGAAGTAACAAATGTATCAAACCACAGGGATGAAATGACCATTAACTAGAAATAAACAGGAGAAAAATAAAAATACCCCTTAAACTAACGACATAGTTGGATGTTGATAGGCGGGGGCGTAATTGGCTAATGTTTAAAACTATAAGGACTAAATTCACAAAATTTCAAACTTTGGACTGAAGTGGCGAAAGTAGCAAACCACAGGGAAAAAATGGCCATTAACTCAATTTGTTATAATAATAATATATACATGTGTTTGAATATTTTCTCATTGTCTTTCGAAACCTTTAAACTTTAAATATGAGCCAAATATGAGTAGTTTTCAATAAAAACTAGCTCAAGAATACTTAAAAGTGTACGAAATATTTGTATATAATATATATATATATTAGACCACATCAATGGTGTTAAGAAAGACAAGGGAAAAGTTGTGATGATAAAGAAACCGGGAAAAAGCAAGTCTAAGAAAAGAACCAAAGGGGTTGTTATCTCCGATAACCCTTATCCTGATATTCCAAGTCGTGTTTCTCAACCTGTGCCAAAAAGACAAAAGTTGAAGACTATTGCGACTACTCCTACTGAACAAGATACTCCAGCTCTGACTCTTACTACAACAACATCTGTGGATCCCCGTTTATCCTTGATCCCACATAGACCCTCCCTCCAACAAGTTGGCAGCTCCTATCTCTCCTCCTCTAACAACAGTGTCTACTACAATAACGACTACTAGTACTGTTGGTATTCCTACAACTGTTCTGAGCTTTACAAGACCCTAGGGATCATTCCTTCCTATTCCTACGAGCTTTACTACTCTGTCAGCTCAACAACAAATGTTATATTTGCTGAATCTAGTCCATCCCAGGCTACACAGATAAACGTTGATCGCCAACAACATGATGAGATGAGGGATGAATAGATGAAGATGGTTCAAGGGAAGAAGTATTTCTACAAAGAGAACAAAGAGTTGATGAGTGTATCATTTCGGGTTTTTCACGAAACTTCAACTGAAGCATAGTCGGTCAAAAGGTGAAAACTATCATGTTTGCTGATGAGTGTAACATTTCGAGTTTTTCATATTCGTATTTGTTAAGCTGATTCGAGAATGTAATTCGAATATTTTGTATCAATAAAATCATGCATTTCTTAGTATTTAATTGTGTTTAACTTAGTTTATAGTTTCATAATTTTCGACCATGCCAAATAGCCGATAGAAACTCTTAGAATCGCTTAAAATGGCTAAAAAATGCATCTTTGGAACTTCAGGGACTAAAACTGCCAAAAACCAAAATCTGATGGAAACCTCCCTTTGCGTAGCGCTAAGCAGTGCTGAATAGCAGATTTCGTTTTTAATTCTCGTTTAATGCTAAATCCTTCCTTAAACGACCTTAATCACTAAAATTAAGCCCAAGAAATGTAATCTGATGTGTAAAATTGTCCACATTCATTTCTTGTTGAGTAATTCGAAATAATTTGATTGATTTGTGTCAATTTGGTCATAATTTCTTTATTCGTTTTCCTAAACGAGTTAGTTTTTGATTTAGTAAGTCTTGCCTCTGCATAATTTAACCAAAACGCACCCTAAACCCTATTCTCCTCTGTATTCTCTCTGCCTCCACCGAAATTCTTAACCACCATTGGAGATTCAAGTGTTTTCATCATCAAGAACAAGCTACAGGTTGACTTTAAAGTTTTCCGACCTTTGACTCAGTTTTCCTCATCATTCTAGGTATTTTTGGGGTAAGTTGTCTTCTACAATCTTGTTCATTTTTATTCATTAATCAATAACCCTCAATCAATTTCTGAGATTGAGAGGATTTACTGGGTCAATTGTACTCCGACCCATTCAAGGACAAATTGGTCAACAAAGTTAACTAATCAATTTCTATCACTTCTGGTCGGAACTAGATTTCAGACCAGGGGACTTTTAGATTTATTTTGAGATTCTTAGTGTACTGACCAAACCCGACTCCCGACTCGCTGTTCAGATTCTGGTCAATACCAGCTCACTTATTTACTAAAAACCTCATAACCAGATTTCTATACATCCAGTTGGATTGATTCCAGCATCTATGTTCTCGGTTTTAACACTATTTTATTTTATGTAAGTCTCAGTTTAGTTTGGGTCAGATCAATCACAGCGTAACTTTGCTCGTTTATTCTTTCTGTCGGTTTATTCGCTTAATCGTCAAAGTGAGAAATCATTCCCCTCATTTTATTACTGATTTTGACAACTGTTTTAGGGACTTATGCGTACCTACATATATTTTATACTATATATAAACAACTAGCAAACTTGAATATTGTGTGATTGACCAGCTAAATACTAATTGCTTACTTGTTTTCTTTATTGCATTCGGAGAGGTCCACCATAATCACATTATAGTATGATCATACGACTGTCACAATACCCAAAGCCTGATTCGCTAGGCAATGGTCAACTGACACCAACTACTTGCTCATGGTTTGATTGACATATACTCACAAATATCAGTTTTGCTCATTTTATGTATTATTATTACATCAAAACTAGTGATTTTCTCACTCAACCTCATGTTGAAAAATCTATATTATTATGTACGCATATGTAGGTTATCAATTGGTGTGAAGAATCATTAGAGATACCATAAGTTAAATTAATAAAAAGACGATCGTGTTTGATTTTATTACTGTTGAGTCGGAAATTCACTAAGGAAGATTGGTATCTTCTCAACCTCCTCTTGATTGGGCTAAGTATGGGCTACGAGCAAGCTTGGACTATCGAGCATGATTTACTACCTCGAGCAAGGTCTTCAGAACCATTTGTGGTTAATTCTTCTAAGTGTTAAGGCTTCGAGCAAGCTACACTTCAACGAGCAAGAGTGTTCTTCTATCGAGTATGGATTGCCAATCGAGCAAACAACTTGATCGTTCAAATTTTAACCAAGTGAGCCGAGCACAGGATGTTCTAGCACATGGTGACAAGCATGGATGCAATAAGAAGATGTCATATGTTCAAAACATAGACTTCAAGCATGTTTTAGTCCCCCGAGAAAGATTTACATCAGAGCATGCTAAAGATTGTTGAATAAGTCTCAAGACAGGATTGAAGGCATCAAGAAGAATGAGCTTGCTCGATGGACTAGTTCAAGCAAAGCAAGGATTGGTCAAGAAGAATGAAGCTTACTAGAGGAGAATATATTCTCTGAATATATTCTAAGTAAAGTATGCTCGAAGACACTCATCGAGCATACCTAGCATAGTGAGTCTGCTCGAGCAAGATACTTATCATGCTCGAAGACTCTTACACTTGTATTTGTATTTGTCTTTCATTATGTAATAATTAGGGATTCTACAAGGAATGTCAGGGTCTATAAATAGACATCCTAGGTTTCCATTTTAAGAACGACCCTGGCTACTCACGCATTACGAGAAAACATTCCAAAGAATATTCTCTTTGTTTCCTCGTACCGCCGCCGCCGTCATGAAACCCTAGACATTCCATTTACTGTTTCATTGAATGATATATTTAATACAGTAAATCTTTGTCTTTGAATATGTTCTTATTGAATGTTATATTAGCGTTTCGTTTGTCAATTCATTACACCTTCGTTCCCATCCGTTGAATATCCTGATTCTGCTGGGATATTCGATAGGCCTTTGGGTATTGGATCTGTGCGCTCTTGTCGACCTATCTTAGGTTGCACCTGATCCCCGGTCCTGACAATTACTTTGAGATATTTTGTTTCTTTGGAATTGTTTTGTAATTTGTTTGAACTTGGTGTACTTGGTTGAAATTTTGAAGTTAACATATAAATTAGATATTGTCATATTTAAATTGTTTGATAGTACCTTGTGAGTTGTGAACCAACGATTCGCACCCCAGCATTCCGTCGTATGTTGGGGTGTGACAGATTGGTATCAAAGACAAAGGTTGTAAGATATGTCGTTAGAAATAACCTAGTAACATGCTTAGGAACCTTTACGCGATTACTTGACAACCTTATGTGTTCTATTTTTATTTGTTACATCTTATTTAAATTATTTATTTATTTTATAATTTTAATCTTACACACACACACTCCGAGGCTATGCCTCATTCTTAAAAAGATTTTACTTAATAAATTTAGTAGATTGTTTTTATTTTGGGAAATTCCTTAAGAATTCCCATTGCTTTGTTTTTACCCCGCACCTTAAAGCAAGGGAGTATGACAAGTTCTCGTAGTAACTAAAAGGTGAGAGAGCTGTGATTTGGGCCTTGGTAAAACGATTCTAAGAATCAAAGGAAATTTGATATTCCTTTCCTGGATGATGACCTGACCACAATAATCGATCTTATAGGCCAAAGCGGAACAAATGTCAAACGACCGGAACTTTAAGTGGTCAACGTAACCGGTTAAACAGTTACATTCCTTATACAAAAACCAAACTCACGGTGATGTGTGGCAAATTCGGAAAAGTTTCCAATATTTATATTATTATTTTTTTAAAGTGTTTAGTTGGGTGTAAAATCCATGTCAACCCATGGACACTCCAACTGTCCATTTCTCAATCCGTTTTTGATTTGATATTTGGTTGGAATGTATCGTCCGTGGTGGTTTATGAGATACTCCAACTACGCACATTTGAATTTGTTAATTCGTTATTTAGTTGGATTAGTTAAATTGCCATGGAACACTCATGGGCCACCCAAATCCATTGTGATGATAATTCGTTATTGTTATGATAAGTTAACTTGGGTAAGTTAAAAATGCCATGGAATGCTCATGGGCCGACCAACTCCATTGTTATGATAATTCGTTATTTAGTTGGGCCAGTTAAAATGCCATGGAACGCTCATGGACCAACCAACTCAATTGTTTTGATAACTTGTTAATTTTTTGGGTAATTTAAAATGGCATGTAACGCTCATGAGAGGCCCAACTCACGAATTGATGCTATGCTATTTTAACTGGGCCATTTAAAATGCCATAGAACGCTCATGGGAGGTCCAATTCACAAATTTATGTTGCATTATTTACTTGGGCAATTTAAATTTCCATGAAAAGCTCATGGGAGGCCCAACTCATGAGGTATGTTTCGTTATTTAATTTGGATTCTTGAGCTACCATGAAAAGCCCATGGAAAGCCCAACCCAATAAAATTTCATTTTGAATTTTAATTTTAAAATAAACCTTGTTTATTTATTTATATATCTCAAATTGTTCGCATTATTTTAAATTTCGACTAATCCTCAAGTTAGGATAAGTCATTAGCACAATTTATTTGAAATTAATCCCTCCATTATTTTACATTAACTCATGAAATTTGCACAACTTACCCTTTAACTTATAAAATTTCATCTTTGGTCCTCGCATAATGTCATCCCTAAGAAACCGTCATTGTACTCAACATCATTCATCTGGTTCTCATGATCACCGTTTGGACGCTAGAATCACCAAGGAATTTGCTGTTGTTATGCCTGCTATCGTAACTCAGATCCAGAGTCTTAATTCGAATGGTTCTGCTACTTCGGCTGCTCCAAACAACTTCCACTTCAAGAATTTCATTAGCGCTAAACCACCCTAGTACCTTGGAGAGGAGAATGCCACTAAAATCCTCCAATGGTTTGAGTAAATGGAGAACATATTCATCCATTGCGGATGCCCGAATGAAAAATGGACTAAGTTCGCCTTGAACGTCTTTGACGCGCGGGCTCTCACTTGGTGGAATACTTTCAAAACCATCCAAGGAACCAAGTTGGCTATGGCCATGCCTTGGGATGAACTCAAGGAAGTTATGAAGAAAGGGCTTTGCGCTGAACATGAACTACAAAGGCTAGAAACTGAGTTTTGGGAACTCAAGCAAATTGGGGGTGATAACTCTACGTACTCTAATCGTTTCAAGGAACATAGCCTGCCAGTACCTCACCTCATAACACATGTGACTCGTGGTATTCGAAAGTATATTCGTGGATTACCAACGATCTTCTATGATGTTGTGGTTAGTCGTGACCCTTTCTCCATCGGGGAAGCGATTGCCTTTGTTGCTGCCCTTTCGGATGATCATGTTAGGGATGGGACCTTGACCAGAAAAGATTCCAAACATACCCCAGATAAAACCAAAGCCAAGTCCTCAACCGATGCTAAAGATGAACCCAAACCCGCTTAAAACAAATCTCACCGCTACCACAAAAACAACAACAACAAATGCAAGTCCAACCATCAAAACTATGTCGTTAACCAATCCAACCATCAACCTCAACAAAACAAAAACTCCCCGAACAAGAGACCCTACACCGGACCTCACTCGTTATGCTCCATTTGTAATCGCCACCATCCAACTTAATCCCCATGTCGTCTTTGCACTCAATGCAATCGTTACGGTCACCTTGCTAGCACTTGTGTGCTGCCTGGCGCGCAAGCCGCCCCATAACGGTCTACGTCTCCTGCTCCTAGACTTGCTACTACCCTATATGCCCAACCCGGTGCACTTATCACCCGCGCTTGCTATAATTGTGGAGACCCTAATTATCTCCAGCTTACCCATGCCCATCAAGCCTAAGTTATGCATGCACCTTACTATGCCACTCATGCTCACCAAGCTTATGTTATACCCGCACCTTACTACACTACCAAGCTTATCAAGTTCAAACTTGTTAACTCCAAATCCCTCAAGGTTTTGCGCCTCAAGCCTATGTTCCTTCAATAAGCTTAGAATTACAATGACGTGGTGAATGATACGTTCCTTATTAATGATTATTTTGCTTCGGTGTTGTTTGATACTAGTGGATAAGAGTTTTATTTCCTTGGATTTTGCGTATATTATTGATAAGCCTTGGGATAATTTATCTAAGCCTTTTTCTATAAAAGTTGCAAATGGGAACTCTATTATTATTGATTCGGTTATTCGGGATTGTGTTTTAACTCTTAATAATGTCAAGTTTCGTATCGACCTTATTTCTATGCAAATGGGTAGTTTCGACGTCATTGTTGGAATGGATTGGCTTACCTAAAATTACGACGAGGTTGTATGTTTTGAAAATTTTCTTCATATAACTCTCAAAGATGGTCGTATTCTTAAAGTTTTCGGTAATGCGCCTACTTCTAAGTTTTCAGTAATACGCCTAAATAAGAAGTGCGTTGCTTTCTTAACTCTTGTGGTGGAAAGGGATCGTGATAAAAAGAAGATTCAAGTTATCATGGTTATGCGTGATTTTCCCGATGTCATTCCTGATGACGTTTCCGGACTTCCCCCTATTCGTCAAGTCGAATTCCATATTGATATTGTACGTAGAGCAAATCCTGTTGCCAAAGCACCCTATCGTCTTGCACCTTACCAAATGCAAGAACCCTTGAACCAATTACAAGAACTCTCAGACAAGGGTTTTATTCGCCCAAGTTCTTCTCCTTGGGGCGCACCAGTACTGTTTGGGAAAAAGAAAGACGGCTCATTCTGTATGTGCACCGATTATCATGAGCTCAACAAACTCACTGTTAATAATCGTTATCCACTCCCTCGCATCAATGATCTTTTCGAATAACTTCAAGGAGCCGCATGCTTCTCGAAGATCAATCTTCGTTCAGGTTATCATCAACTACGCATTAATGAAGATGACATCCTCGAGACCGCATTTCGTACTCGGTATGGGCATTACAAATTTAGTATTGTGTCTTTTGGGCTAACCAATGCACCAGCGGTTTCATGGGCCTTATAAACCGTGTGTGTAAACCCTACTTGGATAAATTTGTAATTGTTTTCATCGATGATATCTTGATCTACTCAAAAACCAAAAATGGTTACAAAGAGCATCTGCATGCTATTCTTGACCTCCTACGGAAGGAACAGTTGTATGCCAAGTTTTCAAAATACGAGTTTTGGCTTAAAGAAGTTCAATTCTTGGGTCATATTGTCAACAAAAAATGTATCCATGTTGATCCCGCAAAGATTGAAGCCATCAAGAATTGGAAAACACCAAATTCTCCCACCAAAGTTCGTTATTTTCTTGGTTTGGCGGGATATTAACGTCATTTCGTTCAGAATTTTTCGAAGATTTCGTTGCCCCTCACCGATTTAACACACAAGGGCAAACCTTATGTGTGGGGGTCAAAGCAAGAAGAAGCCTTTCAAACCTTAAAGGACATGCTTTGCAATGCTTCTATTCTTGCTCTTCCTGAAGGTAATGAAGATTTCATCGTATACTGTGGCACTTCAAATCAAGGTCTCGGTTGTGTCCTCATGCAACGGGGAAAGGTTATTGCATACGCTTCAAGAGAACTCAAGGTGCACGAAAATAATTATATGACGCTTGATCTCGAACTTGGTTCCGTCATATTCGCCTTGAAAATATAGAGGCACTATCTCTATGGTACCAAATGTGTAGTGTTTACTGACCATAAGAGTCTCTAACATATATTTGATAAATAAGAACTCAATATGAGATAACGTCGATGGGCCGAGTTACTTAGCGACTATGATTGTGAATGTCGTGGCAGACGCGATCAGTCGTAAGAGGCAATCTAAATCCGTCCTTCTTACTTGCGTTCTTATTCAAAGTGATCTCTAAACGTATTCTTGATGCCCAATGCGAATCCGTCATCGAAGGCAATATGTATGACAAGATGTCGTGTGGTGCGGAAACTCAACTGGAATCTAAGTCCAACGGTTTGTTTATTTTCTTAACAATCTTTGCACATATATTATGGACGAAGCCCATATGTCACAGTATTCTATTCATCTCGGTGCGGATAAAATGTACGCTGATATTTGTTCCATCTATTGGTGGCCCAGAATGAAAAAAGACATTGCCCTTTATGTCTCGAAATGTCTCACATGTTCTAAAGTAAAAGCCGAGCATCATCGATCTTTGGTTTGCTCGAACAACCTCCCGTTCCCATTCGGAAGTGGAAAAGTACTGCTATGGACTTTATTACCAAACTTCCTTCGACCTGAAAACAGCTTGATAGTATTTGGGTGATCATTGATCATTTAACTAAATCTGCTCATTTCATACCCATCAAAGAAACGTATTCGATTAATCAGTTGGCACAAATTTATATGGAAAAGATTGTTTGTCATCATGGGACTCCTTTAACCATCATCTCTGATCGAGATGGTTGTTTTACTTCTCATTTTTGGAAGTCACTTTGGGAAGTCGTTTGGATCTTTGTACTACCTATCATCTGCAAATTTGATGGTCAGTCCGAGCGTACGATTCAAACATGTTTCGCTCTTGTGTCCTTGATTTTGGGGGCAATTGGGATTCTCATTTACCGCTCATCGAGTTCTCGATATTAATAGTTTTCACTCGAGCAATGGAATGGCACCTTTCCAAGCCCTTTATGGTCATAAATGTCATTCTTTGATTTGTTAGTCGGGGAATCTCAAATTACCAGTCCGGAATTGGTTATTGCTCAAATCTGTGAAATTCTTCTCGCTGCTTGTAGTCGTCAAAAGAGTTATGAGGATAAAAGAAGGAAACCTGGAATTCAATGTTGGTGATCGAGTTCTTCTTAAAGTGTATCCGTAGAAAGGAGTGGTTAGATTTGGAAATTCTCGAGTTCTTCCTCATTCCACTGGTCCTTTTGAAATTCTCGACAAAGTTGGTCGCGTTGAATATAGACTTAGACTTCCTCTCGTACTCTCAAATGTTCACCCGGTGTTTCATGTGTCGAATCTCAAGAAATGTCTTGCCGATGGTAATCTTCAAATACCTCTCGATGAAGTTCGTATCGATAAGAACATGCATTTTGTTGAAAGACCCATTGAGATCATGGACCATAAGGACAAAGTTACTAAACGAAGTCAAATACCGTTGGTTAAGGTTCGTTGCAAATCTAAACAAGGCGAAGAGTTTACTTGGGAGCATGAAGATCAAATGAAGTTGAAGTATCCTCATCTTTTTACAACAGCTAATCCTCAAATTTCGGGACGAAATTCCCAAAAGTAGGGGGTGTTGTAACATTTCAGGTTTTTCTTATTCGTATTCGTATTTGTTAACCTGATTTGAGAATGTAATTCGGATATTTCGTATCAATAAAATCGTGCATTTATTAGTATTTAATTGTGTTTAACTTAGTTTATAGTTTCATAATTTTCGATCATGCCAAATAGCCGTTAGAAACTCTTAAAATACCTTAAAATGGCTAAAAAATACATCTTTGGAACTTCAGGGAGTAAAACTGCCAAAAACCAAAATCTGATGGAAACCTCCCTTTGCGTAGCGCTAAGTAGTGCTGAACAGAAGATTTCGTTTTTTATTCTCGTTTAATTCTAAATCCTTTCTTAAACGACCTTAATCACTAAAATTAAGGCCCAAGAAATGTAATCTGATGTGTAAAATTGTCCACATTCATTTCTTGTTGCGTAATTCGAAATAATCTGATTGATTTGTGTCAATTTGGTCATAATTCCTTTATTCGTTTTCCTAAACGAGTTAGCTTTTGATTTAGTAAGTCTTACCTCTGCATAATTTGACCAAAACGCACCCTAAACCCTATTCTCCTCTGTATTCTCTCTGCCTCCACCTAAATTCTTAACCACCATCGAAGATTCAAGTGTTTCATCATCAAGAACAAGCTACCGGTTGACTTTAACGTTTTCCGACCTTTGACTCAGTTTTCCATATCATTCTAGGTATTTTTCGGGTAAGTTGTTGTAGGTTCCAGGACGGATCGTACACGGGATGTCGCTATCTGCGCAGGTGCGGAATCCCTGCGTAGGTAGATACGAGCGTAGAATACGTATAAAACAAACACACGAGCAATAACCGAAACACGTTATATTGATAACCCGAACACGTGACACGAGGTCACTATTACAGACTCTGACTTGTAACTCTCGAACTAATCAACTGAAACGAACCCTAACCGACCTCACGAACTCTTTCAACTGTTACAGTGAACAGTATATATAAACACGACAACTTCGCCTCAGGCGAAGTTGTCCATAACTTCGCTTGTTCAACAAGTTCGCCTGAGCGAACTTGTTAACAACTTCGCTCGTTACATAAACATAAACATAATCAAAAACATAATTACATTACAGACTCGATTACAAACGTTAGACTATGAACTACTGACATACATGTACCAACAGACTCCCCCTTGGCAGTAGCTTCATATCTTGATCTTCAAAGCTTGAGTCTTGTAATCTTGTATCTTTACGCGTGCGCTCCTTCTCTAACACATACCGACACCACCCTTTGATATTTCCTTGCTTGATCCTTCCAAGCAGGAATGTAGAAGATCTTCTTTTCGTTGAGCATCTTCAGATCAGCTTGCGATAGATTAACAAGATGCATCGGGTCGTAAACCCTAAGCACTTCTTGTTCATCCTCATCTTCCATTACCGCCTCCGCTGTTTCACAATCCACGAACCACCATTTTAGGTCTTTGAGCACGTCCTTGGGCATAAGCTTCATCGGTACTTCTTTAAGGCACCGTATCGGTTTATACTTCATAACCATCCAAGGCTTTCCATCAGCTCTCAAACCTCTATCCTTGTCTTCGACAAGTTTCCCCTTTTGTGGTTTCAGCAGCTCAAACTTCTTCTCCTTAATGCTCTCTTTCCATACGATCTTTCCGATGACTCTAGCCATGTTATTGTCACTTCGATTTATCAACCCCAATCTGGCTAAGTCATTAACCTCACATTCAGGCAGTGTGTTTAATGATCTCAAAGTTCTCCTGAAGTACTGAATCCCGTCATATCTTTTGATCACGAAGAGCCGCAGCTGCTCATCATATATCCAGCAGATAATACCTTTCTTTGCTTCAGCGTATCCCTTAATATTGTAACTCTTTTTGAACATTTTAGGGACCGCCGTTTTCTTCGTCTTTACGAACCATTGAGCACAACCTTCCTTCCAATTCGGCTGCTCTTCCCATTCAGTATCTTCCACAACTGTCTCATCACCCATATCGGGCATCTCAACCTCTGGAATCTCGTGTTCAATATCTTCATCTACTATCTCCCCTTCTTCTATCACATTTTCAACAATAATTTGCTCACCGATCTTCTCAATCTCATCACTCGGCAGCACATCTTCTTCAAGCATAAAATCATCATCATCATCTAGCTCTTTCAACGCGTCGATTACATCATCAACATCATCACCAGCTGCGCTTGTAGACTCCCCCTCAGCTGTGGAAGTACCAAGAGCTATAGAAGTTCTTGGCAGCTCACCACCTGCACCTTCCGGTGCATTGGGATCATCGTCATGATCTTCTCTCCGTTTTGTCCTCAACTCATCTCCCCTACAGCTCATCTCCCCCTGAGATGCCAAGAACGCTTTCATAGCGTCTATGATCTTCCCATGCTCGACCAGGAGGGAGGCCTGTAGTTGGTTTGCTTCCACTAGGCTTTGAATAGTCTTGGACTGCTCAGCTACGATCCGCTCTAGTGAAGCTATCCTTTCGGAGTCTGAAGTAGCCGTTGGAGCTGGTGGGACATCAGTAGCAGAAGTGACCGCAGGTGGTACACTTGGTAACCCTGCAGTAGTGGTGACTGTAGACTCAACAAATCGTGCTACTACCACCGATGGAGTAAGCGATTGAGGTGGTAGAGACACAATTGTTGGAGTCGACGTCTGGACGGCAGTAACCTGTGCTGTAGAAGGAATAAGAGACATACCAGACAAGGCAGGTGGAGCAAAACGTACCAGCCTTGAAGTTTCTCCAGCTCCCGAACCCATACCTGTCCGTTCTCTTCTTGAACGTCTGAGCACTAGCTGAACTGCTTCTTCTTCATCATCTTCCTCGTCATCGTCGTCAACCGTTCTCATCCTCTTCCCAATCGTTCTCTCCCTAGACACCAGCAAACGTCTAGCTTCAGCAAATGTCTCATCAAGATCGGAGTCAGCTACCGAAGTAACTGCTCTAGTAACATCCATGGCCTGAGAACCTGAGACATCCATATCAAACAATCCTTGGCCGCTAAAAGCAGCATCAAGGTCGACGTCCTCAGCAGTAGGCACAGCAGGCGCAGCTGATACAGCATGAGGTGCTGCCGCCTGTTGTGGTCTTGGGTCTCTGAACTCGTCCCCCCCAGCAGGAACATACTCCGGGTTGACAAGATACCCGAACAGTGGAGTATGCCTGGGACGCAGCTCAGGCTTGCTTCGTGCGCTAGAAGTGCGACACTGAGCAAAGATACGCTTCGTCACACATTCAACGTATCTAATAGGGCGTCTCTGAGGTAGCAACGGAGCCACATGATTGAGAATCATTTGTAAAAATCGAGGATACATAATAAATCGCTCACGCGCCACAGCCCTCCTCTGACGATCAATCTCGTAAAATATCAGCTGACTAAATGAATATCTTCTGTTGTAAGTCAGGGCAGTCATGGCAGACTGCATCGTCGCGCCCATTCCATCAGTTCCTGCCTTCCTCCCAGACATGCACACGATCAAGACGTGCATTAGGAAGCGCCACTGATCTAACAAAAATCCTTTTCTCCTCTGCGTGTCCCCCAACGGACCTGAATAACCCATCCTGAGATATGCCCCATCACGAAAAGGAGCGACGAACTCCTTTGGGTCATCCCTCGTTTCTTCTCCAAACTGCAAAGCCAACCGTATATCTTCTGAAGAGAACTGCACAACATGACCATTTACGGTTGCTCGCATCACCGGGGGCTCAACCCGGCAATCATACTCTACCGACTACCAAAAGTCTTCAATGTTAGGTAGTGAAATAAACAGGGTATTCGTGATCGCATGGAAGATCCTTGAGCGCAGGAGAAATGTGATTATTTCCCTGTAGTCCTCCACGCCACTTGCGTCTGGGTCTAACATGATGTACTGGTTATGCGCTGGAAAGAACTGTCTTTGATCATTACCGTCATCACCACCAGCACCGCCAACAGCAGCCATATCTGCACTAAACGAACCAAGTTAGATAACTGATAAGCAACTCACAAGTTCGCGTTATACCATGAGCGAAGTTGTGATTAAAACTGTATAGGCGAACTTAAAGGTGAGGCGAAGTTGGGAACAACTTCGCTTCATCTGTAAGTTCGTCTAAATAACTGTTAAACAAATTGGTTTAGGCGAAGTTGAAGATAACTTCGCCTTATCACAACATCGCCTCAGGCGAAGATAAGTGTTAGGCGAAATTAAGCTTCAGGCGAAGTTGTGGATAACTTCGCCTTAGGCGAAATTAAGCCCCAGGCGAAGTTGTGGATAACTTCGCCTAAACCCTAACTTCGCCTGAACTTAATCGGCGACTGTTAGGATTCCAACACCGGAAATCCGGTGTTTTCGGCTAAGATCGACGATCAAGGACATCAATACACATGATATTAAGGATGTGAAGTTGAAAAGGATGTCCATGCACACGTTAACACAAGTTTTTAAGATTTCGGTTTTGAAGGTCCGACGACCCGAGGTCTCGAACCGGGTAAAAACGATCAAGAACGAACAAGTTTGTGAGAGATATCGACAACACATACCCTCAATGATAATAGAAACTAGAAGCAAAGATCGAAAACGGAGATAAACACAAGTTCGCCGGAAATCTCTCAAGTTCGCCGGAAAATCAAGTTTGCTGATATTATAATGAAGTTTACTGTTAAAAATCACCTTATATAGGGTCAGAGTTGGTCAGGCGAAGTTAAGAATAACTTCGCCTAGGCGAAGTTAAGCACAAGTTCGCCTGATTCAACAACTTCGCCTATATTTTCAGAGTCAACCCTTTAAGTTTGAGCATTTTGCAATTAACATTTGAAAGTTTCATAAAGAGTTAAACAAAAATGATCAAGTCTAAGTAACCAGATATAAAATAATACAACTACAAAAATAGAAAAACTTATAAAAATTTAACGAAATAAGGGATCAAATTTCAGTCTAGTCAGGGACCACTATGTTTTTAGAAAAGATCCTAACAGGAATCACACTCACTACGTGACTGTCATATAGATCCGTGTTTAGCCGTATTATGACATAGAGAAACAGGTTGTAAGTATGTAAATAACTTAAATGGTTTTCATCGTAGGATCTTCCATGCGATCACGAATACCCTGCCTATTTCTACAATTTCGTTCATTTTTATTCATTAATCAATAACCCTTGATCAATTTCTGAGATTGAGGGGATTTACCGGGTCAATTGGAATTCGACCCATTCAAGGGCAAATTGGTCAATAAAGTTGACTAATCGATTTCTATCACTTCTGGTCGGAACTAGCTTTCGGACCAAAAGACTTTTAGATTTATTTTGAGATTTTAGTGTACTGACCAAACCTGACACCCAACTCGTTGTTCGGATTCTGGTCAGTAGCAGCTCACTTATTTACTGAAAACCTCATAACCGGAGTTCTATGCATCCGGTTGGATTGATTCCAGCGGCTATGTTCTTGGTTTTGACTTTCTTTTATTTTGTGTAAGTCTCAGTTCATTTTGGGTCAGATCACTCGTCGCATTAACTTTGCTCGTTTATTCTTTCTCTCGGTTTATTCTCTTAATTGTCAAAGTGAGAAATCATTACCCTCATTTTATTACTAATTCTGACAACTGTTTTGGGGACTTATATGTACCTACGCATATTTTATATTATATATACACAACTATAAAACTTGAATATTTGGTGATTGATCAGTTAAATGCTAATTTCTTACTTGTTTACTTTATTGCATTCAGAGAGGTCCATCATAATCACATTATAGTATGATCATACGACTACCATAGTAGCCAAAGCCCGATTTGCTAGGCAATGGTCAACTGACACCAACTACTTGCTCATGGTTTGATTGATTTATACTCACAAATATCAATTTTGCTCATTTATTCATGTATTATTGTTACATCGAAGCTGGTGATTTTCTCACTCAACCTCATATTGAACAATCTATATTATTTTGTACGCATATGCAAGTTATCATTTGGTTTGAAGCTAAGAAGGAGAATCATTAGAGATACCATAAGTTAAATTAATAAAAAGGCAATCGTGTTTGATTTTATTACTTTGAGATATTTTGTTTCTTTGGAAGTGTTTTGTAATTTTTTTGAACTTGGTGTACTTGGTTGAAATTTTGAAATTAATAAATAAATTAGATATTTTCATATTTAAATTGTATGATAATACCTTGTGTGCTGTGAACCAACAGTTTGCACCCTGGAATTCCACCGTAGGTTGGGGTGTGATAATAAGGCTGGTGTTATACAAAGCCATGTGAATGTGGATGAAATATAAGAAGGCATATTTGTTATTCATTGTTTATCTAAAGAACAAATCGCTACGTTGTTTGAGTTGATAAGGAGGAGGTAGAGAAAATTATGAAATAGGAGGATGTGGATTTTGAGGATTGCTTTGATGAGAATGTCAGTCAGCATATTCCTGCTTATATTTTTTTTATGGCGAGGTTGAGATAGAGGATGTAACGACTGAGGAATGCCTTGACTTGCATACGAAGAATAATAATGATGAAGGGATTCCGTTTTTCACTGATGAGGTTATTAACAAGGCCGAGGAGAAGTTGGAGAAAGAGAAAGTTGAAAGAGACAAAGACAATGTTCCTCCTGTGTCCAAGCCTCCGAGATCGCCTGTTTTGTTTGGTTACTATTCTAAACGTTCAACAAATGGCTAGCGACGGGGAGACGAGCCCAAGCACTATATTGCATTATAGCCAAAGCCAAGTAACAGAAGAAGAGTTATCTTAACTTGAAGACTGCAAAGGGTGACACTGTTTCGTGAATATACGAGCCAGAACTGAAAGTGTGTATTGTGAAATGGGAAAACGGCATGCAATATTTTGAAAGATTCACTAATATTCTCATGATGCCGAGATAGGATGTGCAAGCATTGGCTTACTGACCTTTCATAAACAGGAATAATGTTGAGATGCTAAGATGGTTTCACAGTCATCTTATTTATGAGGTCGAGCATGGTTTCAATTTTTTTCAACAACAGGTACCCACAACACACACTAACATTAACGAAATAGACCCGAGAATCAGTTTCTTGAAAGTCATATTGAAAGTCAATCTACCTCGCACTATGAAAAAAATTCCTTTGAAGTTCATGCATCGAGATTTTCACAAGGAATTCAATAGGTGGTATTATGATGAGAAGATCGGGGAAGCAGTGATTGTATTGGGATTTGGTGATAAAATGAAGTTTATTAGAGTTTTCAATCCGATGTGGCTAATCAACCTATTTGAAGAAGATATACATGTATTATTCAAGAATCAGATTAGGTGGGCACATAAAAAGACTACGAGCTGGCTATGCATTTTCATAGGGTAGTAAGAGTATGTTTTACTTTTGGAATTCATTGTTGAAGTGATTGGAAGACCAATTGGACTTGAAGAATGAAGACAACACTCAAGACAAGGGGAAGTTTGTTGATACATCTATTTTCGTCATGATCTTTTTAATCTGTATGATCATTTTATAATAGTCAAGGGATCAGTTTTGTAACTTATGTAAAGGAAATTTGCTTGTGATGTAGGTGAATGGACCTGAGTTTTGGCCATACGCTTAGAGATTAAGTGTATGATAGATTATGTAAGGCCATACACCTGTTTGTATGCGTATAGTCCATTCTCTAGTTATAGAAGCCATTCGTTGGGGAATATCAGTGAATGGCTAGGCAAATGGAAGTCCATTCGTTGGAGATGTCAGCGAATGGACCCCAGCGAATGGACCCCCTGCTATATATAGTTTGTAAGTTATGTTCTAGTTAACGAATCGAGCTAGATTATTGATATCTTGTCCAAACTCTGTCAAAGTCTCCCTAGAAAACACACACTACACACAGTGAGCCCTAATAGATTGATTAAACAATATCAAAGAACTAGATCAGTATAAATATGAATCAATTAGACTTTGTTAGTTGATATCTGGATTCTCACTAACTAGTTCTACATCTGGTCATTCCAGGATACAATAAAACTAGTACATATATGGGCTACCAAAATAGATAAGAGATATGTTAAGATCCATATGCCACAAACAATCTCCTCAGCCATGGAATTGGTTAGATACTTGATCACCAATATGATAGGAAATCAGGAGAAGAAAAAGAAAAATAATGCTAAAAAAAAAAGAAAAAGCAAAAACAAAATCAAAGAAAAGAAAAAGAACATCAAGAAGAATGAGAAATGATCATTTAATTCACAAGACCGATTTTCCAGAAACAAATTAACTAATCTAAGCTAATGAACGCAATTCACAATCAATGAAACAGTAAACAGCTGATCTAATTTTTTGTATGAATTAGTATCACTTTAATTGAAATCATATTTGAATTATAATTCAATTAGTATATGAAATAGACAAGATATGCAATGGAATTCATTTGACCTAGTTGTGACATTTGTCAATTTCGGGTTATTTTATACTTGTATTCTTAATGTAAACCCGATTCGTTTTGTATCTCGAACCTTTCGATATTATCAAAATGATGAATTGTATGTTAAATATTTGTTTTATAGTTGTTGGATAAAAATAAACACCCTTTTTGGTTCTTAAAATTCCCCAAAAACGCTCAAAACGAACTCCAGGGACTAAAACTACCAAAATGGAGACTTGAAGGACCCATTTGTAGTTTGTGCTTTCTTGGGTCTATAACCAACCCATTTTCAAGAAACACCCTTTATGAAAGACCCATTCAACTTACCCTATATATACACACTCATCTTCTTCATTTGTGCTTGCTCATTTCTTCAATTCTCTCTCAAATTCTTGAATTCTAAGGTTGTTCTTCATAAGCTAATCTTTCATTTTAACTAACTTCTCAATACTTAAAGCTTGATGTTACAACATATATATAATATACACTCCTTGTTTACCTTCGGTCTTTCATTTCTCCGGTCTCGGCCGGTTGAAATGCCGGGCTAGTAAGGCAAGGTTACATGGAGGACTTTGTAGTCCTTGTTTATATATTTAACAAATCTAACTATATAACTTGTTATACTTTCTTAACTTCTACATATTTTAGTTTATTGTTCATATTTGTCAAGTTCAATGGTATTGGGTATGTGGTGACTAGCCTCGGTTTCATCCCGAGTTGAGAACCGAACCAAAAACCGAACTTTTGTTTAAAAACATGATTGTTAACTTTTTGAATGTAAAACTTGAGTATTATTATTTATAAGTTATTTTACAAGTTCCATGGTAATTGGGTATGTGGTAACCATCCTCGGTCTTATTCCGAGTCAAGGACCGAACCAAAAACCGAACTTTTGTTTAAAAGATTTATTGTTAACTTTTTGAATGTAAAACTTGAGTATTATTATTTATAAGTTATTTTCCAAGTTCCATGGTAATTGGGTATGTGGTAACCATCCTCGGTCTTATTCCGAGTCAAGGACCGAACCAAAAACCGAACTAAACCGAGTTCACTCGCTTAAGACACACAAGTGTGTTTTTAGCCACCAAAACTCATATTTTTCTTCAAGATTATATTTTAAATCAATTTTAGTTAATTTTTAAACATACTTGGCATGTCGGTAACCAACTTGATCTTATAACAAGTTCGAACCGATAAGGTCGTATACTCGCTTAACGAACGTTAAGGTTCTTCACAATAGAACTACATACTTTGTTAAGTCTATTTTGATTTTATTGAGTTATCTCATAACATTTATTATTTTGGGAAGTTAACTGTGAGCTTGGTCAATTATCAAGTCTCGAACCGACAAACCCGAACACTCGTTCAAACCTCGTTTTGGTATTCTTATAACCAAAGGTTTTGCAATATCGCATTTTAACCCACATTATTACTTAACATAGGTTGAGTAAAAAAAGAAAAAAACTAATGAATAGAATACCGAGACCCGGTTTCGAGTAAACTTATTTTATAAAACTCGTTTCTTTAATTTCTCAAATATTTACATTTAAAATCCTAAACTTTATTTATTTACTTTATTTGTCATGTATTTTATTTTAAACCCTTCCAAGACTACCTACTAACACAAGACCCGTTTAATATAGGTCTTGCTCGTTAAATCGATCTCTCCGATTATTCACGACACTATCTTTCAAGTTTCTTGTTAATATGAGTACTTTTTCATCCCCCGTTTTCCATCTTTCATTTTGGGGGTGGCATTGCATACTTATTCAAATTCAAACGATTTATACTTGAGTCTTAAACCACAACACGTATTGTATATGTTTACTTAAATAAATGCTCGATTTGGTGTTATATGCTTTACATGATTATGTGCAAATTCTTGAATGCTAAGGCGGGTAGCCTCTTGAATGCTAAGGCGGGTAGCCTCATCAAAGTATGATCATACGTTAGTTCCGAGTATATATGGTATCCCCATATAGAAAGGTGTCGTCAATGTATTCTTATTGACGATTTCATTATTGTCGTCAATGTATTCTTATTGACGGTTCGTCAATGTATTCTTATTGACGGTTTTATTATCTAAATTGTTGCTATTATTTATTGTTTTCATATACTAGTAGTGGATTTCATACTATATACTTATTGTCCAAAACTATGAAAATTGCTCACCAACCTTCGTGTTGACAAACTCTATTTTATGCAATGTTACAGGTTTGATGTTAGCTTGATGGGATTACTTGAAGAAACTTATTATCTTGGCTTTAGGATATTAGAAAATAAAAGAACAAGTTATTTGTTTATCTATCTATTTGGCATTTTGTATGAACAATTGTTGTGTTATTTATGATGATATGGATTTAAATGAGTTGTTTAAATATTGTAACTTTATAGTGTCATTGTGCAATGAGCAATCATGTCGCACCTCGACGTTTCCGCCTTCATTGGTCGGGGTGTGACACTAGTTAACAGGTTTCATATGGAAGAACAATTACATAATAACTATAATCGAATGATTACAATCTATTGCTCCCCCTCAACCTTAGCTCATCATTCACTCTGATTTCTATTACAAGAGTACACTGATCAGGTGAGTATTGTGATGTTAAAAGTGTTAATGAAGAAAAGACTCCCTTCTTCATTATAAACAAGTGATAAACTACTGATGAGCTAAAAGGTGAAAGTGGTATCTAACAAAAACAGTTACAAACTACTAATGAATAAGTTATAAACAACTGACTTAAGAGAATCCTATGATAACTACTGATCTTTGCTTGAAACAGCTGATGTTTGACCCATCAATAGTAATCTTCTATTGTTAGGATTTTCAATAATATTGATCAGCTGTTGTGTCTTCAGTTCTTTTATATCAGCAGTTTGCATGGTCATATGTTTGGAGCAGTAGTTTACAAAAACTTCATAGTGGAGAACAACTGTTGTTTGTATCTGTTTGGTTTCTGTCCATCAGTTCTTTGCAAGGTTCAAAAATCCCCCCCCCCCCCTCCCCCCTAAACTGATGATGCCAAAACCATTTATTCTTTTACTCCACAGTATTATCTTGAGAGTCTTATTTGGGCTGAGTCTTTGATGAACTTTAGAAACTCCATACTCAAACTATCATCTTCTTCCATTTCCAATGGAAGGTCTAGCAAGCTTTTCAACAATTCTTCATCCACCATAGGTACATCTTGAAGATCAACCCTTTGTGAATTACCAGAATCAAATTCCAAGGTTACAAAGGAGCTACTTTTTATTTTACTCCATTTAATAACCTTAGGCTTGACTAGCTTTGATCTTTAAGTGAAGCAACAGCTAAAGTTGACAAAGCAGATGAAAAATTCAATAATTGTAGATCAAATTCAAATCCCATCTTGGCATCTCTGTGAAGATCTTTGATAGCTTGCAACTCGTCTTCTTCTTCTTCTTCTTCTTCTTCTTCTTCTTCTTCTTCTTCTGGCCTGTAGGGCTATCTTCCTTGCAGTGATTCCTTCTTGTACAGAGCTTTGAATAGTTGTTTGAGCAGTTCTTTGCTTTTTGGGGTGTTTAATTGTAGATAAAGCTATTGGTTTAGGGAACTTGCTTGCGTTCTTCTTTCTTTCCCTTAGAAGATCCCTATAAGCAACCCTCAGCTTATCTATACCCCATAATGCAGTCTCTTTTCTTGTATGAAAATTGGCCTCAGCAAGCTCAATTTTCATTTTTAAGATTTCTCTAGCCTTTTCTTCAGAAATCCTTCCCTTTACTACCTCCTAATCAGGTTCAGGATGATCCTGATTAGGGTCTTGTTCAATAAGTTTTTCTACTTTACCTTATTCAGCTTGTAGTTCTTCATAAGTCCAGCCTCTGATTTATGGTGAGTTACCTTGTATTTGGCATGCTCTTTAAGTCATAAAAGAGCTTCTTTCTTTGCTTCCATCAATAGCTTCTTATCAGCTATTGGTCTTTCAGAAACAACTAGGCTTCTTTCATGGGCTTGCTGTTCAAGATCTCTTATCTTCATAAGCTCTTGTTGATGTACTCTTGCTGCTTCTTCATCAGACATTATCTTGGCTGCTTCTGCCAAGCTTTTGCTGTCTCTTGTTCTCTATGAGAGATCAATTCATCAACATTCTTTGGCTTAAATCTTTGGTAGGAGGATATGGTGGTGAATCTACTTTTTCAAGCAGAATCAGTTTTCTCCTTTTGAAACTACTATCACAAGCTTTTGATTAACTGGGCTTTGACTTCAAGGTTTCTACTAATGTTGAAATAGTAGTTGGTTCTTGTGTTACCTTGGGTACATGTGCATTATAGTCTCTGAAACTACTAATGGTTATTGTGGAGCACCAGTAGTTTTTGTAGCAGCAAAATCAGCAGTTTTTGAAATTGCTGGTCATGAATCAGTTGTTGGTGTAACAACTGTCTGATCATCAGCAGATTGGTGAACTGCTAGTATTTCTTCATTTTTATCAGTAGTTTGGGTAACTACTAGTCTTTGTTTTGGTTTTCCACCATTTAACTTTGATTTTATTCTTTTGACATTGAGGAAGCAACTTCATCAGGCTTCTCTCTCAGTTACCTGACTAAAGCTTTTTCTTTGGCCTCTCTCTCTTTCCTTAACATCTCCTTCAATTTAGTAGCCTCTTCTGCAGCTTTTGTCTGCTAATTCATCAGGTTTCTTTACGGCTGCTTTTCTTGATCCATCAAGAACATTCACCCACTTTTTGGCATCAGTAGTAGCTGAACTTGCTTTGGAAACCATGGTACACGAGCAGCAATTCCTATGATTTCTGCTAGCTGATTTCTCTGTTCCACCATTGGCTTTCTTAGCTTTGCAAGAGTGTTTAGTGAGTTTCTAAGCATGGTGGTATCAGTGGTGACTTTTGTTTAAAATATTTGAAATTGTGAGGAATGAAGGATTTTAGCTCAAAAGTCTCTTGGTTAGAGGTGATTATACCCTCTTGAGTGCTAGAGCTTTGAGTGGCTAGTGGCTTTTGAGTGACTAATTGTTGAATGCAGTTTTGGAATTCACTCTAGATGGAGGCTAACAATTGGGTATTATCATGGTGTTGTTAGACTTGAGGTTGAGTCATGTTTGAGATGAGATTTTTGAGCTTCATGACCTCAGAGTTCAATTTGTGAACTTGATCCGTCAATTCTTGAATAATTGTAGCATCAACTAACTTAATAGTCTCATCTGCTATCCAGCTATCAGTAGTTTTACCTATATCAGCAGTTTTATCTGTAACAAAATCAGGATTTTCATCCAGAGATTGTATAGATGCCCCTTTGTCTTGGTACTGGGGTCTACCAACTGGAGTTGATATTAAAATATCAGCAGTTGTTGCTGGGATAGGAGTCATAGTTCCTAAAATACTGACCAACTGAGAAACAGTTGTTTCAACAGTTGTAGTAGTTGCTCTTAATCCCATATCTAAATCACATGTATCGATAGGGATATTTACCTCCTCTAGCTCTAGGCTGGTAACGCCTCTCTCAACTTCAGCAGTTTGAGTTATGGATAGCCTTTCAAGTGATTTGGTTAAGAAACGACTGCTTTATGAGAAGTGAGATACTTTGGCAATTACCTAACCAACATCTTCAGTTGTTATAATATGATCCAAAGGGGGTGAAAGAGAAGTAGACCTAGGAGACGGGCTTGGAGTTGGAGTGTAGAGTAGAGTAGCCCTTTAACCCTTTGATGTGGGTCCCATTTGGGTGGAGGTGTAACATTTTGTGAGGAAGTAACAATAGTCAATTGTCTTTGTGGACTTTGTGATGCCACAAGTGATTAAGGCACCTCATCATCCTGAATGACCTTTTTGGTTTTCTTTATGGATTTGGGTTTTGTGGATTTCCTGGAAGTTCTCTTTTTGGTAGTAGGTGTAGGTTTCAAGGTACTAGGTTGAGTACCTTGATCACTTGGAGCAGTAGGCTCGTCTGTAACTGCTGGTGCCGAAGCGTCAGTAGTTTGTGCAGGTTCCTCCTCATCAACCAAAGCTGATGATTTGGAATCCTTCATTCTCACAAAGATCTCGTTGCTGAGACTTTGACTTTGAATAGAAGTTCCTTAAATAAAACCAGATTTAGACAATATCTTCATGAGATACGTCATTAAAAATCTTGGAAACATTAAAAAGGTTTTCCTTTTGTTGCAGTCATTGCTTTCACATTTGAAACTAAATCATTAAAAAGTGATTATGAAAAGCAACAATTCTCCCCATTTAGAATAAAATATGCCAAATATTGAACATTTTAAGGTAGTTCATTCTAACCAGTGGTTTTGCAAGGCATACACTTAAGTAGAGTATGTAAAAGGAACTTCATTAGAGAAGGAAAAAGATTTTTTACAAGTGCAGCCTTTTGGGTGGAACCCAAATACCCTTTCTCAATGAGTTCAGACTTCAGTGTCTATGCAGCAATTTTAGTAGGAAAATCATCATCATTCAACTCCAAATGTTGTGAAAGGAGTGAAGATGATACAAACACCTCTGTTTGTCCTGCCTTTGTTTTGATAAACAATGGCGTCTTCTCATCCTCAGCATATGAATGGAAGCATTCTTCCAAAAATCCTTGAGGTTCTGTGGATAGAGATCAGGATCAATCGTTTAAGATGTTATAGAATCGGCTTCCAGTGATTGTCCCAATCATGTTGTCATACTCACTGTGGTTAGGGCTGGTGCTAAGGTATGGTAAAAGGTTATGGGTATACTTGAATTGAATGTTTTTATGATTTTGAGCCATGTTTGTAGAGTATGTGAGAACGATGATGGTAG
This sequence comes from Bidens hawaiensis, assembly GCF_021521415.1. NCBI lineage: Eukaryota > Viridiplantae > Streptophyta > Magnoliopsida > Asterales > Asteraceae > Bidens > Bidens hawaiensis. The sequence goes on from NW_027493920.1 coordinate 63,412, forward strand.
AAAGTAAGGTGTTATTTGTTTTTTCAAAGGTAAAATGTCTGCAGTCTGCGGACCATATATGCAGACATCTATGGAAGAAGAGGTGGACCAAACCTCTACAATATGCAAGAAGAAGACTATTTTTTAGCGTCTGTTGATTGCTAAAATAAACTGGTGGTAATGTACGAGCTGTGGTAGTGGGTGATGCTGCTGCTAGATGGTGATAGTGGTAGTGGTGGGTGGTGGTGGCGGGCGATTGGTGGTGGTGGCGGATGGTGGGGGTAGAAGGCGGTGGTGGGTGGTGACAATGGTGGTAGACAGTGGTGGTGGCGGACGGTGGGTGGCAGATGGTGGGTGGTGGTGGTGGTGGACGATGGTGGAGGGTGGTAGACCATGGCGGTGGCGGTGGGTGGCGGGGTGGACGTTGATGGTGGAGAACGGTGGGTGGTGGTCGTGGTGGTGAACGGTGGGTGGGTGGTGGATGGTGGTGGTGGGTGGTGGCTAACGTTCGGTGGTGGTGGTGGTGGTGATGGATAGTGGGTGTTAGAAGGGTCTAGTGTTTTAACCCTCTGCAGACGTTAGAAGATCTTAGAAGTGGATGGGCCAAGTCTGCACCAAGAAGAGCTTGTGCAGACGTTTTCTAATGAACGTCTTCGAGAAAACAAACATTCTGTAATGGTAATGTCTATGCGTGGTCTGCGCGGCGTAGATAAAATAGCCTACAAAGACCTTTTTTAGAAAAAAAAACAACACCTAAGTGAGTGATTCAGTTGTAGGGTGACGATGTGTAATATAGGTAAAAGCTTACTTTAGGGTTAAGAAAGATGATTATGGAAGGTAATCTTTTGATTGGCTAAGGATTAGGTGGATTATCAAGTGGGCAATCAAAAGATACCGTTGAAACCACTGTTCCATTGAAACAATGGCTAGTAAACCCAAACAACTATTGAAAAACGAAATAATTGTTGCTTGTCTTTGATCAGTTGTTTTGAATAAAACTAATCAGCATTTTTGAAAATACTGATTCTCATCAGTACTTTGAAAAATAATTGTTTTAAATAATTGTTTTCATTATTTTTCTCAATAGTAGTTTAGAAAAATAATATTTTTGAAAACATTGATCAATAGTTAAAAGAAAATTTTATCAGTACTTTTGAACACAACATTTTTTCATTGTATTAAACATCAAAATATGTACATACAATAGTTTTAAAAGTTGAATACATTTTATTATCAAGAGTCAGTTGTAAAAATATTATCAATAGTTTTAAAAGTTAAACTGTCCTGATTTTGTAAAAATGTTGATTCAAAGACTTAACATTCCAAGTCTGGAAATCAGTTTTTGAAAACTAGTTAAATCAAGTGCTTTTATAAACACATCAACCAACTGATATTCAGATGAGGCATGTTCAATTGAAATCAAGCCTTTCTCATAGCAATATGTTATGAAGTGATGCCTGATCTAAATATGCTTGGTCTTTGAATGCTAACTGGATTTTTGATGTTCAAAGCAACTTCACTATCCAATTTCAATTGAGTTTTTAAAGCAGTAATCCCATAATCCAGCAACTAGTTATGTAGCCAGAGTAGTTGAGCTGTGCAGCTTGCAGCATCAATATACTCTACTTCAACAGTTGGGTTTGAAACAGCAGTTTGCTTCTTGCTCTGCCAAGACACCAGTGCATCACAAAAGAGCTGACATCCTCCAGATGTTGATTTTCTTGTCATTGGACAGCCAGCATAATCACTATCTGCAAAACCAACAAGCTGGGTTTGTGGATACCAGATACCTAAGGTAGATGCACCTTTGAGATATCTAAATATCCTTTTAACAACAGTTAAATGAGATTCCCTTGGTGAAGCTAGATATCTTGCACAAACACATGTTGCATACATTATATCCATCCTAGATGTTGTTAGATTTATTGAAGATCCAATCATACAACGTTTGATCAACATACTCACCAGTTTCATCAGGTGATAATGGATCAGTTTTATTCATTAGTGTTGAACTTGCTTTGCAATCAGTCATTTTAAATTTTTTAGAAGATTTTTAACATATTATGATTGACGTAGAAAATTTCCAGTTTTAGTTTGTTTAACTTGCCAAACAAAAGTGATTATTTTTCTTCATATGAGGTAATAGGCACTGAAGAAACCTGATAAATTAGCAAACAAAGCTGCATAAGAGGCTACTAAATTAAAGGAGTTGTTAAGGAAAGAGAGAGAGGCCAAAGAAAAAGCTTTAGTCCGGTAACTTAGAGAGAAGCCTGATGAAGCTGCTTCCTCAATGTCAAAAAGAATAAAATCATAGTCAAATGGTTGAAAACCAAAACAACGACCAGTAGTTACCCAAGCGACTGATGAAAATGAAGAAATACCAGCAGTGCACTAAATTGCTGATGATCAGACAGTTGTTGCACCTACAACTGATTCAAGACCAGCAGTTTCAAAAGCTGTTGATTTTGCTGCTACACAAACTACTAATACACAATAGCCAACTACTATTCCAACAGTAGTTGAAACCTTGAAGTTAAAGCCCAGTCAATCAAAGTCTTCTGGCAGTAGTTTCAAATGGAGAAAACCGATTCTGCCTGAAGAAGAAAATTCATCACTATCTCCTCCTTCCAAAAGATTTAACCCAAAGAATGTTGATGACTTGATCTCTCATAGAGAACAAGATGCAGCAAAAGCCTTGGCAGAAGCATCCAAGATAATTCCTGGTGAAGAAGCAACAAGAGTATATCAACAAGAGCTTATGAAGACAAAAGATCTTAAACAACAGGCCTATGAATGAAGCCTAGTTGCTTTTGAAAGACCAATAGCTGATAAGAAACTATTGATGGTAGCTATGAAAGCAACTCTTTTATGTTTTAAAGAGCATGCTAAATACAAGGTAACTCTCCACAAATTCAGAGGCTAGACCTATGAAGAACTACAAGCTGAATGTGGTAGAGTAGAAAAACTTATTGAACAACATCCTAACAGGATCATCCTGAACCTGATTGGGACATAGTAAAGGGAAGGATTTCTGAAGAAAAGGCTAGAGTAATCTTAAAAATGATCAAAAGAAACAGAGGTTTCTTTTGACCATTTTTAGATTTCTTTTTTCTTGGGTACACCCAATCTATTTACAACTACTGTTCCTGGTGATTTGTATCCAGGTACAGAAGTTGGATGAAGTTCAGCTTGATTAACCTCTAAAACATTTCTCTTAACTTGAGTAACAACCGATCTAGGAACAAATGCAAGTGCAGTTGCAACTAGTCAATTGGATTCAACTCTCTTTGAAACTGCAGCTGTTTGAGGGGAAACAATTGTTGTAAAGTTTACATCTGTTACTTTGATTGAGTCATCAGTTGTTTTTGAAACTTCAGAAGGATTGTGATCAACATTTGACTTTTGACCATTCAAAGTTGTGATAGTAATCTCTTTGACTCCATTGAGTGAATCCGTTGGTTGATGTCAATTCCCAATTTCATCTTGTAATAAAAATTTGGTCGACTCTTTCAAGTTTTGAGAAAAACTTTGAAGAGTTTTGATCAACAATCGATATATGGCCTCCCAATTCAACAAGTGAAATTGGTTTGCACCCTTATGATGCATCAGTTGTTTGATACCAGTTTCCAATCTCATCTTTATTAGCAAGTTTTAGTGGAACAACATTTGGTAAAATAACTAATGGGACTTGTTTTTAAAATATTGCTTCTTCCTCAAGTTCATCAACACAATTGTAAGGGATAATGGGAGTATAATTATGAGGTTGCTCAGTGTGATTATATCCAATACCAATTTTGTATTGCTGCTGGATTGCTTGCTCAACAACATTTGAAATCCCTTACAGGATTCGATCCATTTTCCACAGTTTACTTGAGTTTGTTCAAATGTTTTGTTGCATTCATTGTACTTTTTGAAAAAAAATTATACATAAGCATTTTTATCTGACAAAACATGCTTCAATTTCAAAATCTCTTTTTCTTTTTCATTCAATGTAGCTTTTAAATCATCTTTGTATTTTGAAACTAATGATTCAAGTTCAACAACGTGTTTTATCAGTTTTATGTTTGCCAGTTTAATATTTGCAAAGAAAATGATGCTGCAATTAGAACACAACTTTTGACAAATCTCAGGTGTTACCTCATCAGCAGCGGTTTGAGCGCTTTTTCATCAGCAGTTTGTGTATCTGTTGAAACATCACTTGTCATCAGCACTTGAATAATTTCGTTGTTGAAATCACTCTCTATCTGCTTTTCTTCACATGATTCCACATCTATAACCACAAGAGCTAGATCTTTAGTAGTCATCTCTTTAGGCAGATTATTCCAGTTAACAAATTCTTATGTGAAGAAACTTGGTGTTGTTATGGCTAGAAAAAGATGATCCAGGTGTGGAAACGGTGGCAAGCGAAACTTGTGTGTTGATAGGTGGAATGAAAGGAGGTTGAACAAATTGCATTTGCTGCATGGGTTGAGGTATGGATGCATACTGATACTAATATTGAGGATCAGTATTAGGCATTGTTGAGGTTTGAGGAAAAGGTGTTGTGGAATAGTTATTGAAGGATTGTTGTTGTGAATTAGGATGGAGAGGTGAACTTGGATAGGTTATTAAGGGTTGAACATGATTGGGACTAGGCAATGTGTGAGTTTTGCATTCCCGTGCAAAGTGTCCTAGTCTGCCACATTTATGACATGTCATTTTCGCACTTGTCATAACCCACATTTGTCCTATTATTGATTCCAGGAAATTTCCTTCTTATCCTTTTGTAGAATTTGTTTGTCTTGACTATCAATAATGCCAAGGAGTTCAGGATTTCCATTTCCTCCTGATCGATTGGATCTTGTGTTGCAAATCTTCCTTAATAAATGATAGATTGTCAGACACATGTGGAGAATTTTCTTAAACAACAAATGCTTAGTTTTCAACTACTATACCAATACCATTTGTTATGTCTATGTGATAGTCATAACCTTGGTCAGCAGTTTGGACAAATTAGGTTTCTTGGCATAGAAGTGCTGAACCGATGGTGAAATCATCGGCTTATTCACTAGCCAATATCAGCTAACTTCTCTCTCTCTCTCTCCCTCAAAAGTAAGTAACAAACTAGAGAACAGTCAGACTCAGATCTTAAAAATTTGGTAAAGTTCTTAGTATGATGGCATAAGTGTCCCAATTTTCTGGAAGTGACCTCAGAAATCAGTTGTTAAGAGCAGAGTTTGTGAAAGTAACATCAACCATTGTCAATTCACTGGCTAGAGTTGTGAATCGTTCATAATGTTGAGTTATACTCTCTTCTCTTAAATGACAAAATGCTCCATACTGCTAAGAATTTCATGAGTATTCTTAAAGACTTGTTGGGTTCCACCATATTGTTCTTTCAGCGTATGAATTAATCCACCAGAGATTTCATTTGGAATTTCCATGGAAAGCATTGCATGAGCTTTGGCATCTAATTCAACTTTCTGCATATCCTGATCAGAATAATCCTTAGGGTTCTTCTTAATTGTTTTGTTTCCATCCAACAACCAGTGTTCTGGTTGCACAGATGGTGAAGCATACATTGTGCCCAAATGTTGTATTATCCTCAAACAAACATGGGTGGTTTGGAGGTTGAACCAGTAATGTGAGGATCTTGTACAATCGACATGATTCTCAGTTCAACAAGTTTTTCACTAGCAACAGTTTTAGGCAGATATTTAGATCCTTTTGAAATCCGCAACTAGAATTATCAAATCGAGCTTAGATATTTGTTTCTGAATTGATTATTAGATCAAATTTAGAGATCCATGTCTATGATACCAATTGTTAGGATTCTAGATCTTAATCTAAGCTAATGAAAACAATTAACAATCAATGAAAGAGTAAACAACTGATCTAATTCTTTGTATGAATTAGTATCACTTTAATTGAAATCATATTTGAACTATAATTCAATTAGTATATGAAATAGACAAGCTATGCAGCGGAATTCATTTGAGCTAATTTACAGGTTTCATATGGAAGAACAACTATATATTAACTATGATCGAATGATTATAGTCTATTGCTCCACCTCAACCTTAGTTCATCATTCACTCTAATTTTCTAGTACAATAGTACACTGATCAGGTGAGTAGTGTGATGCGAAAAGTGTTAATGAAGAAGAGAATCTCTTCTTATTTATATACAAGTGATAAACTACTGATGAGCTAAAAGATGAAAGTGGCATATAACAAAAAGGGTTACAAACTATTGATGAATAAGTTACAAACAACTGACTAAAGAGAATCCTATGCTAACTACTGATCTTTGCTTGAAACAACTTATGTTTGACCCACCAGTTGTTAGTCTTCAATTGTATGATCATCTTTTGTGTCTTCGGTTCTTTTATATTAGCAGTTTGCATGGTCGGATGTTTGGAGCAATAGTTTACAAAAACTTCATAGTGGAGAACAGCTATTGTTTGTGTCAACAGTTGTTTGGTTTTTAGCTATCATTTCTTTGCAAGGTTCAACATCAACATTTCCAAAAACAAATCACTAGTCACGTGTACCTTTTGTAAGAAAATCGTTCATTCTGAAGATGACTACAGAAGGAATGTAAAGCCTGGACCCGGGTGCCCTACTTTGGCGTTGAATTTCCTCATAAACACATGTATAAAATAAGAGTTAATTAAATCTTTCTCGGAATAATAAAACTTCAACCATTCATTATTACACCAGTCAAATCTCTTTCAAATAAACATTAGAAGTTGTCTTAAATTCAAAACATAGTCCAAACATAACGAAACTCTTCCTTCTCCCGATGCCAGTCTTTATTCTTCAATGCCATGGGTTCTCCTCAAGCTAGCTGCCTCATTCTAATTGCATGTGTGCATACTAAAAGTTAGCTACACTGAGTGAGTTCAAGTTTAAACAAGTCACAAGTTATTCTCACACATACATGCATACTTACACGTGCGTATCCGAAGATACAATTCTTACACACATGTACTTACGTTCTTACCTCTTAATCATAATCCATATATTTATTCTAACATTCTTTCACATATATTATAGAGTCTGTCACTCTAACTCTTGCACAGATATTATAGAGTCTGCCATTATAACTCTTGCACAAATATTATAGAGTTTGCCATTCTAACTCTTGCACAGATATTATAAAGGTCTACCACACTAACTCTTGCACTGATATTAAAAAAAAGGCCCACGAACACAAGTGGGAAGGATGCACAAATATTATAGAGTCTGCCACTCTAACTCTTGCACGGATATTATAAGGGCCTACCACCCCAACTTTTGCATAGATATTATAAGGGTCTGCCACCCTAATTCTTGCACTCAAAACACACTTTAACTCTTACAATCATATGTGCATAAATACAATAACCACACACGGAAAATTCTTACAATATACAATTATATTCAAATAACGTATATAACTTATTTTCTTACAAGTATGCATACTACCCCAAAACTTTAGTATCTGGTGGCATCAGTCTAGTTATACTTATGTCTGGATCCTTACATATATGGGTAGAAGGGTAGGCATATCCCACCACACTTAATGCTTGTCCCTGTCTCATCGAGCCAGTCTATAGGGCTGGGTTATGTGATATAATTGGTACGCCGGTCTAGAGGGCCTCTGATTGTTTTGAGTATACTAAAGGTTTACATAAATGGTTTTCATATAAATAATTTTTTAGTCAACGTGTTCCCCCGCCCCCCCCCCCCCCCCACCCCCCATTTCAGGAAAACAAGTTAAGCAGCAATAGCATTAATTATAAAGTTAGATGCTTGCTACATGAAAATGACTTAGTTTTAAATTACTAAAATGTTTTTAATCAGATGAAACATTTTTATAAATCAAGCACTCAGATATTCAATATCTAAGAAATTTAAGAATAAATAAATATTTTATATTAAATAAAGTCTTCTGCTAAAACAAGCCCACAACTCTGATATAGTTACAAAACATATACTCACTGTTGGTCACATGCTTGAGTCTATGAAGTCTATGTGACATTAACTTAACATGATGTCTCCCCCACCCCACCCCATCCCACCCAAAACAGGAACTAATCTAAGAATTGTTTTATAACTAGAGGCAACTTGTTTATGACATGAACAGTCTAATTGAAGTAAAGTTGTATGAAAATTTTGTGTGATTTCATCTAGCTTTTTTGCACCGTGACAATGTAAAGTTAATACAAATTTATAGGTAAGCCAACAAAACAATACATTTTCCAGTGTGATCTCATGCTAAGCAGAAAATAAATCAATGTATTTTGTGTCTTGCCCAGCAAAAATTCACTTAAGCTCCATTTAAGCAAATCCCAGGTTTGATACCTCATAACCTATCTAGCAGATCCCAGGTTTCTAATAGAGCAAGCATGCTAAATTGTTTAATTAGACTTTCCAAACAAAAAAGTAAAAAAAAAAACATATGTTTTACAAGCTTAATAAATACATTTTTAAGCTGTTCATTTTAGAATATTTCCAATGCAAACTTGTCTTCGGTTCCGAGCAATATGAACATGCAGGTAATTACATGCATAAACCATTATTTGTCATTTTTATAAATGATTACGTGTTTATGTACTAGCATTTGTTTCATTTATATCTTTAGATCGCTGGTATTGGTTATGTGGTCCATAACGACTATTTATCGGTTAACAAAATATCATCTTCAAGAATTCATAATGATAATGGTAATTAATTTTAACTTGCTACTTTTAATTATTAAAACTGGATGTAATTATGCTGTAATTTTAGTATGAAATTGATCAACCAAAACTTTTCATTTTATAGGAAAAGAAAGACGTTTGGACAATTGATCTTTAAATTAATGTTGACATTGCAATTAAGGTAATATGTTAGTTTTTTGTTTCATTGTTAGGTGCCTAGGTCAGTTATAAATAGCCGCATAATATATGTTTTTTTGGTCAAATTGTTAGGTGTTTGGGAAATTTTTTTATACATGTTTTATTTTTCAATCAATAACAATGACTTTCATAAATGAAAAAGGAACTTTTAGTTATTTTTGAATCAATACTAATGTTTGTTTATATAGTTGATGATGACATGGTTGATATAATGAGAAGCTTTGGGAGTTAAGTTGTATGAAAGTGAAATTATCACCCAAAAGAACGTTTAGACTCCAGTGTAAGCATCTGGAATTTGAAATGTGTTACTTATTACACAGCTTCTTTTTCTAATCGTTGGAATATGTTTCGGATTGAGCTTATTATTAAAGTATAATATTATGATTTCTACAATTACAATCTTGTTGCACTTTTATTTTATATTTTGTATTGTAAATCTTGTAATTTATGTGCTAAACTTATTTGCCATTAAAAATAGTGCATACATTTAAATAGTTGTTTTGCTGACACAAGACTTGTGTCACAAAAGTTTTTTTTTATTGTAGTAAAAAAAAGTGTCATTAAAACTAATACAGTTATGTAATTATAATTACTTTTTAGAAGCACAAAAATTATACCATAAAAGTCTTTCTTTGTATTGTGGTAAAAAAAAGTGCCAGCAAAAGCTCAAAAACTGTGTGGCATATCGGAAAAGTGGCACTAAAAGGATTTAGCGTCACCGTTTCTAGTGACACTTATTTTGTGTGTCACACATTCTTACAGTGGTCTTTAGTAACACTTAGTAGCACTTTTTGTATGCCATTGTATGACAATTTTTTATAGCGTCTCTATTTATAGTGTTGTGTATACTTCATGATTAAGCTAAAAGAATCATAAGGTGTCTTATATTCAGGGTCGTCTCAACGTTTTTGAAGGCCTAAAGTGAACTAAAATGTTGAGGCATTTTTCGAAAACTATTTGATGTAAACCCTTCTCCATTACCCGGGCGGCGGGCTTAGGACCGACAATAATAAACTAATAAGTTTATAATAGGCAGAGTTAAAACAAATTAATTATTTTTAAATTGGGAAAATCTCATAGAATAGTAACCAACTTTCAAAAGTGTTCTAATTAGGTCACTGATGCATATTTTTCCCAAATCGGGTCACTAAATCTTCAAATCAAGTCTCACCGATTTTTGTGTACGTCAAGAAAGAAATGAATGATAAGATGTGGATGTCGGAATTTGCAATATATGTAGTTAAATTTAAAAATTTTTAAAAAACGTTAATTATATTAAAATTTAAAAATAAAAAATAAAATTCACGTCGCTACTTAACGTCAACTTCAAAAAAAAGATAAAAAGATTTCCTATGTGAAACAGAAAAGAAATTGGCTAAAAAAACATGTTAAAACTTTTAATTTAATCAAACACGAAAGTTGAGTGACCTAATTGGAACAGTTTTTAAAGTTAAGTGACCTAATTGGAACACTTTTTAAAGTTGGTTACTATTCTATGAAGTTGCCCATTTTAAATTTTGTTTTGTAATTGATTTATTATTATTATTATTATTATTATTATTATTGCACCTTAGCTTCTGTCTGTCTTTATTATTTATTATTTTTTTTCTGTTATGCTTACATAATCAAATGATGAACTGGGCTGGCCCTTTAACAAGTTATCAATAAAAAAGCCACTTTAACGCTTTGTTTCATAGTTTCATTTAAAAAGAGAAAAGAAAAAAAAGGAAACCAGAAGAGAAAGGAAAGGAAAATATGTGATTTTATTTTGTGTTCCCTAGTTTTAATGAAAAGAAAGGAAAGTGTATATTTATGTGTTCTCTAGTTAGGAGGAAAAGAAAAGAAAGCTACAATTTTACCATTATATCCTTACGTTACTTTCCAAGTGTCCATTACTCGTTTAAAGCAAAACAATTAGCGAGCCCAACTCGAGCTTTAGAAACAAAGCTCAAAACAGCCGAGCTATTGTTTACAAATTTATGAATTTGCTACATAGGGAGGTCCAAAAAGAAAATTCCAAATATAAAGTAGCAATTTCCATTACAGGACCAAACATGAACCAGGGATTCATGAATATCATATCAAATTCACCATAATTCAACTACAAAATTAACATCAAAACATATGTTATGCCCTAATTAAGAATTTTGACAAAATCCGTCGGTCAAATAAGTGTCAGTTTCATGAAGTCTACATGATCAGTTTACTATTTTGCCACTAACAACTTACAAACAGTTGGAAACAAAATCAAATAACCGATTCGATCGTGATCGTTAGGGAAGAACGAACCGACCTCAGGCCTTAGATCGTTAGGGGATTGAAGGTATTCCGTATACTCATCTACTTCCGATCACCCCCTCCTTTCCCCGTCTTTGGTTTTTCTGGTGATGAACGGCTGGTTAGTTGGAGAAGATTAGAAACATTTGGACGAGGGCAATATAGTAATTATAACCCAGTTCTTTTCCTTTCCCTTCTATTCTTTCCGATTTGGAAAGAAAGGCAATACCTAACTCCTCCCACTTTCTTTTCCTTTCTTTCCAAAAACCAACTCTGGAACACAACGTAAATCTATAGTACATAAGCCTTATAATATTTAGAGGCCTAATAAAGTTGGATGCCCAAAACGATGGTCTGACTTAGCTGGCCTACGGACCGGGCCTGCTTAAATTGCACGAGGTGAATTATTAGAAAACGTGGCTCTAAAACATGTCATTTTTCTTTTCCACCAATATAACTTGGAGCCTTTCATGTGACCTTAGACTTATCTAGGAAACGCGACTAAACATATAATTATATAGTATATGAGGTGGTGTAGACGTGTAGTGTTAGAAAAGTTGCATTAGAAACTTGGCATACGTCTAATCTTTTAATATATCTTCTCTGTATAATTGCATTTGAAATCATTTTTAAGATGAACGTATTTTGTTTAGTTAATGGTTACTATATGCAATTTGCAATTCAGAATTTATCTTTTAACTGAATCACAGATTTCAATTTGTATGACACGTTAACCTGGCTCAATTATTCATTTTGTCAAGTCAACTTTAAATTATAAATTTCTCGCCACCAAACACCCAACTTTTTAAAATATGAAAAGGAGAAGCAACTAGTTTATAAAATATCACGTTTAAAGGACTTTATAGTTTTTTTATCAAGTCAACCATCCTTAATACCCTCGCTTCACATGGTGAAAGTCTTTACTTTCATTATATATAATTATATATAGTTGGTAGACACTTCATTTACATTTTGTTTTCTTTTTCTTTATAAACAAGTACACCATTATACACGTATTGTATCAGTAAACAAAAGCATTGAATGTCTTTTTATTCTTTCTTGGCTCAACTTGTTAAGTGCTCAATCACTCAGTATATGAGGTATTTAAATTAATCGTTGTAGTTTAAGATGGCTTGTATTTCTTTTAGACTGGCGCATATGATTATACTAATTTAACCTGATTTAAAATTTGTTAATTGTTCTTATACAAGAGATTTTGGCAAATGTCCTCCATATTAAGGTATTTTCTTTTCATGAGAAAGCCCAACAATTATATCCTACATAAATTTTTATTACTATTATTATTAATTTTAAGAAATAAAAAAAAGGAAAGAAATATATAAATTATGCGACACTTCATCCGTATGTGCACACATTATTTTTTGTGTTTTGGTTTGGGCCTTTAGTGACCACAACAAACTTTGTGGGTCCAAGACTTTTTGCTCAAAGATATAATAAATAAGAAAATGGTTCTTCTTCTTCTTGTTTTTTTTTTCTTTTTTCTTTTTTTACAAATTGAATTCTAATAGTTCTATCTTTTTATAGTTGATCGATAATAATTTTATCTTAGGAAATAGCTTATATCGGTCTCAACTTCATACTAATTATTTTCATTTGACATCTGTAAAAAAAACTTAACGTCAATAAGTATTTTCCAAATTTTAAATTGATGTTTTAGGGTTTTGATCAGACTTATGAGTTTTTGAGTTCTTGTTCTGCTGATAAAATAGATTATGAAGAAAAGAGAAATTGGTGCTCACAATTTTTAGTGTTTTGTGAAGATAAGAGACGTTCCAAAGATCGGTATTTTCTCGTTGTACCTCTAACTGTTTACTCTTTTGTATCTGATTCCATATACTTGAAGATTGTTTGTTTCGAGTATCTGATGATTATTGTAAGCCTCTAGTATACCTAAAGAAGACTTTGTATTGGTATTATTTGTAATAGTGGATTTAAAGCGACTCTAGTAGTCCAGTGGTTTTACTCTCGTCTTGAAAGGTTTTTCACATTAAAATTATTGTGTCCATTTTCATTTAAAGTACCATATTTATTTGCATTCTCATAAGTTTATTCGAGTCGGGAAAAAGTTTAACCAAACAAAAATTAATTCCGTACTACTTGTTTATCGTTTGTGGCTATTCATTTTTTTCCCAACACTCCATTCATATATGGTTCCTTCAATATCATCAATAATGTGATATATTCTTTCACTACATATATTGTTGACTGTTCTTTTATAATTTGGTAGAAAAATTAATTATTTACACTTTTACATTTTCTTGATTTAAGATAGAAAAATACAAATCACATTTATTTTAATTATTATTTGGTTTTTCTGTTAGTTTTTACCAATAACAGAGAGTACGTTCTTTCAAAAAAAAAAAAAGAAAACGACAATAATTAAATTGTCAAAACTAATATTAATGTTAGTGAGAGGACCCTACGTGGCCAACTAATTACATGATTAATCAGCATTTGTGTAATGTATTAACAATTGTTTTAGTTTAATATTCCGTTTATATTTGGTTATTGTTTTCTTAAATCAGACTATTAAGTTAATTAATCCATCTACTAGTTCATGCCACTTCATGGTTCGCTGTCAACTTGTAGTTTAATTAAACTAATATTTACACGATGAAGTTATTCAACAAACGATGGACAAAAATGAGAATGATGAGAATCATTTATAACACAAATAAATATGTAAAAAAAAATAATAAAAAAATTATGATTCAAAAATTAATAAAAAAATACAAAAAAGTAAAAACACAAAACTGTTTATACTATCTTCTCCGTTGTTAAAAAAATTAAAAATATAATGTTGTAAGAAAAACTTAATTGTGTCCTTTTGTTTATCAATGTGTATTGTTTTTATTTTTGTCTTTAATTGTGTATTTTTTTTTCATATTGCGTTATATTACTCAAATTGTGTTATATTTTATACGGCATTGTGTTTTATTTTGTGATATATTGTGTCTTTTTTAATTATCATCGTGTTTTTTGTTTATTTTCGTCGTTGTGTCTTTTTTTTTTTTGAACGGGAATGGCGGGGAAACATTTTAATTAATTTTATTTTTTATTTTGAGTTATGATTTTTTATTATTATTTTTTTGATTTTCTTTTTGAAGCGTTTTATGTGTGATTTATAAATATTTCTCACACTTCTCATTTTTATTTTCTTTTGTATTTTATCTTTTTCCTAAAAAAAATTATTAATTTTTTCAACAGCCAAGCGTTTCCTTTATTTACAATTTTGCCTCCCCAAATCTTACACTCCCTCTCAAGAACTTGAACATGAGTCTATATAAACAAAAAGGATTCTCCTCTTACTAGTGGGCCAAAGCCCAAGTGACAAAAGAATTATTAATAAAAGTTTGTTCGTCGGCCGTTTATAATAATAATAATAATAATAATCACCCACCATTTAGATATACTTCTTTCAATTTCATCGTCAATGTGAAACATCTAATTTATCATAGTAGGTATAACCAAAAGGGTTGGATTCAAATCTAGTGTTCTTTTAAAAAATGAAAAGAAAAATATTTCTCAAAACTAATATTGCATGCCGGACATTTACGTGGCCAATGGATTACATGATTAATCATCCATTAAATAGCTTACTTATAGCAATCTCTATAGTTAAGATGCCTCTAATATTTTTTAAATCTTTAACCAATAATGAATATATAATCCAAGTATTACGTTCATGATTGACTTTCAAAAAAGAATATTGCTTATCATCAACTTGTGTTAAATTTAAGAAATGGAATGTGAAATCTGAATTTGAGATCATTGGATCAAAAAAATTATAAAATTTGACGTCACCCGTTATAAAACTAGGTGACGTTACCCTTGCATAGCACACTGGAGAGAGAAACAAATACAAAAAAATAAACTTGAACTTTAAAACTCAAGGTAAATTCTAAATGAGAATCACTTTTGAGTTTTAAAAACTCAAAAAAACTTAATGTAACATTTTTTTTAAATTTTTTTACACATATTTAATATATGTAGGTTGAATATACGTAAAAAAAATTACAGAATTTTTTACGCACCGAGTCAAATTATTACACATGTGTAACGGACGTTTAAATTTGTGTAATCACTTATATTTTTATTCTCTCTCATACTTTAATTTTTTAATCATATTTAATCTCAATCATATAATCTAATCTATTTAATTAAATATGTGGTCAAGAATGAAGTTCTTAAACCTTAACAAGGTTCTCAAAATATTCATCCCCTAAAACCCAATACATATATATATATGATGCGTATCATTACAGAACTGATAAATTATTTAAGAACTTAAAGAAACTATTAATAACTAATGTTTTTTATAAAAAAAACTTTGTATCTTAATTCCCAGCAAGAAAATCATATGTTTTTCAAAGTCTACGTTAAAGATCATCTACTTTTTTTTTTCATTTTTTATACCACTCCAAAGATTCATTAAGAATTATAAAGGGCCATAAAAATTGATTATCTTTAACAAACGGGGATTGAACTGGATTTACAACTTTATAACCGAATAGCAAGCAAATTCACAATTATTTTATATTGTATAGATTTTATCCCCCGTATTACGGGGGATGTTTTACATTATTCGTTTTTAATATTTATATATATATATATATATATATTTGGATTTTAATTTTATTTATTGTAAGAAAGTTAATAATTAATATACTATGATGAAATGGTTTCACAAATAAATGATATGTTATAATCCGGTTTAAAAGCTATCTGGGTTTGGTGATACCCATTACCCGTTTATTTTATTTATTATAAAATTGTTTCTTAATTATAAATAATATCTTTTTTTAAAATAAAATAGGATATTAATTTTTAGTATATTCCTATTTTCTAAGATTTTCATATCAAATATTTGATGAGATTATTTTTTAATATAATGAGATGTTATAACCCGTTTAAGAGCTATCTAGGTTAGGTGAGACCTTTATCCGTGAATTCGGGTCAAATGCGTGAGAAGCCTTCATTTACAAATAAAGTAATCTGATGGCTTGAGAAAATGGTTGTTTTACATTTTTCGTTTTTTAATATTTATTTTTTGGATTTTAATTTTCTTTATTGTAAGAAAGTTAATAATGTGGTTATGGTTTGATGATGAAAGAGTTTCATAAATAAATGATATGTTATAATCCGTTTAAAAGCTATCTGGATTTGGTGACCTATGACCCGCTTATGGTTTTTACTATAAAATTGTTTATTAATAATAAATAATATCTTTTTCTTTTTAAATTGGATCTTAAATTTTAGTATATTCCTATTTTGTAGGATTTTCATATCAAATAATTTGTAAGATTAATTTTTAATTTAATGAGTTGCTATAACCTGTTTAGGAGCTATCTGGTTTTGGTAAGACCCATATCCATGAATTTGGGTTAAATCAATGAGAGGCCTCCATTTAAAAATCAAGAAATCTGGTGGCTTTCATAAAAGAGGGGAGCGACCACATCACGACACATAGGATTTTTTGGTTTTCGTTTATATATATTATAGATATTAATCAAACTTGTTGGTTGATAATCCAAAATTAAAGTAGGGTTAGAGACCTTTGGGATAAGCGTGATGAATGATGCATTGCATCTTTTGGGATTCGGTGATTTTGGAAAGAATCTATAGCGCATGCCATAA
Source organism: Bidens hawaiensis (assembly GCF_021521415.1). NCBI lineage: Eukaryota > Viridiplantae > Streptophyta > Magnoliopsida > Asterales > Asteraceae > Bidens > Bidens hawaiensis. The sequence continues at coordinate 80,189 of NW_027493920.1, forward strand.
CATCATTTTGCATCAATGACCAATGTTTCTTATAAAAAACAAACGAAAATCCATCCGGTCCCGGGGCCTTATCACTGCCACATTCCCATATAGCTTCTCGAACTTCCCTGAGAGAAGGAATCATTTCAAGAAATCTAACCGAGAAGGAATTAAATTCTTAAAAACATTGTCTTGCTCTATTAAATTTAATTTCCTCGAAATGTTTGAATATACCCGCATGGATTGATAAAAAAAAATCTTTAATTTCATCTTGGTTCGATCTCCACATACCCCTCGATGTTGGATCCCCATTATCGTTGTTTGTCTTCTCTTTTTGTTAATCAAAGCATGAAAAAACCTCGTGTTTTCATCACCTTCATTAGCCCATTTAAGCATAACGTTTTGTAAAAGTTCTTTATTCTTCAAATTTTCAATCCCTTACAACTACACCCATATAGTCTTTCTCGCTTCATTATTTTTTTTAACTTAAATCCCATTTTCTAACTCCCCTTCGATGATCTCCATTTGGGAATAAAGATCCTTTTGTTTTCCGGTCTGCATCAGTTTTCTATTCGCATTTCAAATCTTCAACTCCGTTTTGACCAATTTCAGTTTTTCTTTAAGAGTTAGAATGAGAATTGCACCCTTCATTCCCCTAAGCCTCGAGGACCACCTATTCATATAAATCAAATTAATTAAAAGTTAGGGTGCAGAGGGCACAACCAAGAGGGCACAACCAAAAGATTTTCAGACTACCATAAGATCCAACCGATCTTTCACTGTCATCTCAGTTTTACCCTAAAGTACTCTAAGGTGTGGCACCACCTGCCACTCCTTTCAATCACCCTTAAGAATTTTAATTTATAATTAAAATTTACTAATAAATTAAAAGTTTAAAAACACAAAAATAAATAAAAATTAAATTCAAAATAAAATAAAATAAAATCTATGCATTTTTATTTATTTTTTTGTTTTTAAATTTATAATTTATTAATAAACTTTAATTAAAAGTTAAAAAATTGTTTAGGGTGATTTAAAGGTGGACTTATATTTTCAGTTTTTAGCTTTAAGAAGTTTTGATATTTATGAAAGCTTGATTTCTACTTATGAATTTTAATAAATTTTATACATGAAATGAATCAACTAATTTGTATAAACTAGCAAGTTGCCTTTAGATTTTCCAATCACAGCTAATTGTCCAAAGTTTAAGTTGATGGGGTCGCTTTTGCCAATTATACATGTCGCCCGATTCTTTAATAAATAGTTTTTTGTTGACGTTGACTTAACTTCATGTCTATATATTCAGGGCTAAAGCCTTGAGACTTCCATTCATCACCTTTGATCAGAGTTGAAAGATAGCTGATTCAATAATCATTGGTATATTGGCTCATTATATGTTCCTGTGATTCTATTTCATTTATATTATTTACTAATAGATATGATATGGCAGCCTAAAGGATGAGCCACCCAAGCACAAGCTCTGGTCCTGCAGTTCCAACCACTCCGGAGAACCATACGATTTCGATTCCTCCTTCAGTGCTACCAGAAAAAAAACTACCTTGTTTGGATCTAATTCAAGGTAATTAATCTCTCAAATGTTTTGTTTGTTTTGTTTTATGGATATATGTTTCATGTAAGATGTGTTTTTTTTTAAGAGCAACGTTAAACTACAAGAATACGTGAAGTAAGCACCGACAAAATATAATATAGAAAGGTTACTGGTCTAAAGTTAAAACCCAAAAATGAGGCAAATTGTAACTGACCAGATTGTTTAAATTGAAGGAACTAGTAGAGACAAATACATTGAACGCGGTATTCCACTTTACGAAGCAGCCATCAAAGGAGATTGGAAGTCTGCTGAATGCATTCTTGAGAAACAGCCAGATCTGATAGGTTATGCTATCACTGAAAACATGGAAACGGTGCTTCATGTTGCAGCTTCAGCAGAGAGGACCAAGGCTGTGGAAGACTTTGTGACAAATCTTGTACAATTGATGGAAAGGGAGGATCTTGAGCTACAAAATAAAAACGGGGAAACTGCCCTCAGTTTAGCAGCTCAGGCAGGAAACATTGAAACAGCAAAGATAATGGTGGAAATGAATCGGGGATTGATTGAGATCCCTAATGACAATAAACTTAAGCCACTCTATATGGCTGCTTTATTTACGAATGCTGATATGGTGAGTTATCTGTATGATAACTCTAACCAGATGAGGGGTGATTATTGGGACAACAGGAATCGGGGTTGGGTCCTACAAAAGTGTGTTGAAGGTGAAATCTTTGGTAAGTAGTTCTTTCATGTTGGCATTTAATTAGCAAGTTTTCTTTTCTTGTCCGTTTACTTTTATGCGTCAACCTATTCAACTCCTCTGATAAAGCGATCATATATTCTTGTGCAGATGTTGCTATAAAAATACTTAATGATCGCCCTGAATTAACTAATAAGAAGGGTTTGCTTACCGACATTCTCTTAGCTTTGGCTAAAAATACTAAGGTATTTGAAGGAGAAAAACCAAATTTTGTCATCAGATTCATCAAGTCAAGTAAGTTTGTGCTCTCCTTGTTAAATGTTCTTAGCATCATCATACTTTCGACACATGAACACTAATGCTTGTGATTTGGAGGTGTAGTTACAACTGATCTCACCTCTATCTATTAGCTTCTACGAAGCAGTAGTTTATTCTATTCATTCTATTAATTTTTTAAACGTTTTATGTGTTAAATACATTAACAAAACCAAAGAATGTGGTAGTCTCTGTTTGTTGGATGATTGGAATTTCAACTATCAGTATAAAAATTTTAAAACTTAATAACTAATATTCTGTTATAGTTATACACAACTAATATCCAGATACTTATGCCAATTTATCTCTTTGTATACAATATGATGGTCTTCTTGATTGTTCTTTTTTCCCGTTTTGCGTGTCAATGCAGGTTCCCGTGAAAAACAAAGTGAATTAGCCCTGAAATTACTAAAAATAATATGGGAAAAAATTGCCAAAATGTCAAAGACCGATATTGATGACATACTCCGAGGGCCGGGTGTTGACCTTAGTAAGGAAAAAAAAGATAAAGAATGTGAAGCTCTGCCATGCTTACAAAAAATTCTGGAAAAAATGGACATGATGATGCCTAAGAGCGAGACTGTAACTCAAAATCAAGAAAAGAAGAGCGAGACTGTAACTCAAAATAAAGAAAATAAGAGCGAGTCTATAACTCAAAATAAAGAAAAGAAGAGCTATCCTACCCGAGTACTTTTTGTTGCTGCCAAAGCGGGCAACACACGTTTTATAACCGAGATTATTCGCTTGTATCCTGACGCGATATGGAAAGTAGATGACAAAAACAAAACTATCTTTCACTTAGCCATCAAACGTCGTCAAGCAAAGATCTACAATTTGTTATATGAGATTGGTGCGATGAAAGATTTAATAACTCCGATAAAAGACGCAAAGGGTAATAACATGTTGCATATGGTTGCAAAGAGTGGTAAGGAAAATAGATTTCAAGATTTGTCTGGAGTTGTCTTACAAATGCAACGAGAGTTGTTATGGTTCAAGGTATACCTTTCTTTTGTAGTTTATATATCATCTTTCCTCTTTCATATGTTCTTAAGATCCACTTGGATGCGAAACGTATAATAATGTTGCAAAAACTCTAAGCTTGAAAGGAAAACAAGTACTATGCATTCCTCCTTCTAAATCATTTTATTTAAGAATTCTTAATTATTAATTAATAGTTTCTTAAATATTCATATTTAATACATTACGTACTTACGATTTTTTTAAGTACAACAAAAAAATTGTTTTAGGGCAATTTTTACGTGACATCTTAACTGTTTGACCGAAACGGTTTTGACGTACAAAGAAATTAGTTTTGAATCATTAAATGACTTGATATTCCAGGAGGTAGAGCAAATGATCCCACCTCAGTATAGACAAAAGAAGAATAATGCTGGTGAAACACCAAAAGACTTGTTCACTAAAAAACATGCAGACTTGGTAACAAAAGGAAAGGAATGGATGAAAGATACAGCATCACAGTGTATGGTGGCAGCAACCCTCATAGCCACCATCGTGTTTGCGGCTGCTTTTACGCTTCCTGGAGGTTACAACCAGGACACTGGTATTCCGTTCTTCCGCAAAGAACCATCCCTCATTATTTTTGTGATTGCTGATGCAATTTCTTTAATATCCTCGTCAACCTCGGTCCTCATATTCTTGTCTATCCTCACATCACGTTATGCTGAACATGATTTCTTGGCTTCATTACCCCGCAAACTAATATTTGGTATTACAACGCTCTTCCTCTCTATTGTAACTATGATGGTTGCATTTAGTGCGAGTTTCTTTGTACTTTATAATAAAAAGGTGGAGTGGGTCCCAATCACTATCACTAGTTTGGCTGTCCTGCCAGTCATTTTGTTCATTATACTGCAATTCCGTCTTGTGAAGGATGTTTACTATTCGACATATGGATCTAAATATCTCTTTAAGCCCAAGAAACGCATTCTTTACTATTAATCAAAACCTTTGTTACATGTTTTTTCCTTGCAACATTCATGCATTTATCATCCTCTTTTATTGTCCTTATATGCTTTTATTTGTAAACTTGTAATCATTTCGAGTAAAATAAGTTTTGATTTGTTTAGTCAGTTCCTTCAATTTGTTATCACTTTGATAAACACACATGTCCATGTTGGAAGGTTTAAGATATGCGACTCAATATCCATTGCATAGCATCTAATTGGCTAAATAACGACCTGTTACATAGATGTATGCTATTTATGTTTATTTAGTAATTGGATCTTATTACTTCTTTATATGACCTAAATAAGTTTGATAGGTCTTTTGAATCGACGCATGTGAATTAAAGTATTAGTTTATTAATTTTGTATTTGAAGCAAAGGTGTAAATAGGCTAAACAAATTTATAAATTTCAATCGTTCTCAACTTAAGTTTGCTTAGCCTCAACTTTTGCTCAATGAATCCTAATAAACTTTTAAACTTCATTATTTTTTTAACTAAAGCATATTTAATAATATGGGAATTTTCGATTTCTAAAACCTTCATCGTTTGAAAATAGATCTACAATTGTCTATATCGTAGAGATCAGAGTTAATTTATCTATTCGTTTTCTAAATTTTGAAACGTCTTAGAAAATGATGGAACAAAGACTTATATGTATTTCTTATGTGTTCATCGAACATTACAGAGCCAAATAAATAGAATTATACAATGTCATAATATAAGAAAAGCCAATAAGTAAGGTTACAATTACGTGACTGTAATCAGACAAGATATGAGGTCAAAGGACTTTGAAAGGAAGGAAATAATTACTCCAATACTCCCCCTCAAGTTGGAGTGTGTAGGTTTCTAACACCCAACTTGCCAAGGAGAAAGTGAAGTTGTTGAGCACTTAATCCCTTCGTTAGCAAGTCAGCAAGTTGCATGTTGGTGTTGATGTAAGTGGGCTGAATGTCTTTAGAATCGACTCGTTCACGAACAAAATAACAGTCCATCTTAACATGTTTTGTTCTTTCATGAAAGACGGGGTTATTTGCAAAATGGAGGGCTGTTTGGTTATCGCAATACAATGGAGTAGGACTGTCCAAAGGAACGCCCAATTAAGTTAAAAGTAATGTTGTAAAAGTAGGTTTACAAGCCCGAGTACTCCCCGAGTAATCGCAACAAGGTACGTCACCGAGGGGAGTTTCTTTAACTCCGCCTAGTTACTAAGAATTGATTAAAGATGGTCAACCTCAGCCAGAATCACATTTAGTCGGTGGACTTAAGCCGATTTTGACTTAGAAAATAAAACATAATTCTTATTTCTATAATATTAAAGAAAAAATATCATTTTTTTAATTAATGATTAGTATTTCTTAGAATAATTTATTGTGTTTTTCTTCTATGTATATTGATATTTACATATGTTGTTATAAATATTAGTAAAATAATGATATTTGATATATATATAATATCCAAAAATTAATTTTCTTTATATTTACCATGTCCGAGTACTCTCCGAGTACTCCTGAGTACTCCGAGTACACCCAACACCCCAGTCAACCGCCTAGGGTCTGCCTAGCGACTTTTTCAACCTTGGTTAAAAGACATCTAACCCATAGGAACTCGCTGACCGTAGAAGCCATTGAACGATACTCGGCTTCTGTAGATGAGCGGGAAACCACTGATTGTTACTTTGTCTTCTAAGATATTGGTGTCCCACCCAAGAGAAGCAAGTAACCTGTACGAGATCTGCTCATGTAGGGGCACCCAAGCCAATTAGAGTCACAATAAGCGGTTAAGTTGCAACCTTCCTCCCGTAGGAGAAGAACACTTGGGCTTGAATCACTTTCTCGACCACGCGCTTAGTTTCTTGAACACTCTTCATTGTACTTTGAATTTTGGAACTTGGATCTTTGATTGGAATCTGACTCGTAACCGGCTTGTCTTCTTTCAGTCCAATCATTTGAAGATCCCAACCTGCAAAATTCTTCATTCCAATGCTATTTCGTTTATCGGGACTTGTTATCTTGAGGCTAATCTTGTATAATCGGTCCTTGGTCCTTGTTGCCTTCATCAAAAGCTTACCTGTATCATCTTTAATGGTTAGCAAATCATGTTTCATGTGAATCTCGCATCCACCTTCCGTTGCTTGACCAAGGCTTATGATATTGCATTGTTGGATTGGGATGTAGTAGACATCAATCAACAGGCGCTGCTCCCTCGTTTTCCCTTCAATTAAAACCGACCCTTTTTCCCGAATATCAATACAAGATTCATCTCCGAACTTCACCGTTCCCGTTTCTTGTTCATTCAATTCATAAAAATACACTTTATTACCCGTTATATGATTCGATGCTCCGTTGTCGAGATACCAAACATCTTTCTCCATCGGCTCGGTTTCGAAACGCTTTGGAATCACACCATCTTCATTCAGTAAAACCGTCTTTTGATCACCTTTAATCATAAATAAAGATGGATCAAAATCATTAACTTTGTTCAAATTAGATTCTTCCTTTTTCTTCATACGTTCCGGGCACATAGATGCAAAGTGACCAAACTCATCACAACGGTAACACTGAACCTGTTATCTATCCTTTCTTCCCCTTTGACGATCATTGGTTCTTCTTTGTCCATTATGACTTGGCCCACGATCTTGACCACCTCAGTTTTCGCAACCATCTTGGTCCTCATCATCTCGGTTTTGACCTTCGGTTTCACGGCCTCTTCCACGCCCCTGTGAACTCGGCCAACCCTTACCTCGGCTACCGGACTGATCACACGACTTGCCTTTGTAACTACTTTCCGATCGATTGAAAAGTAACTGACCTTGCGAATTTGAAGCTCGTTCTCTCCCAATACGTTCCTCAAATGCCTTAAGTCTTCTAATAGCATCTTCAAACATCAAACTATCGAGATCAACACTTTGTTCGATTGAGGCTACTAGTTGAAAGTACTTATCTGGAACCGCATCCAGTAACTTCCTCACTAAGACATCTTGCTCGAACACGTGACCTAGACTCGTTGCCTTTGAAACCATTCTTGTTATTTTTCCTGCAAACTCGTCAACAGTCTCGTTTTCCGCCATCTTAAGTTTCTCAAATTCATTTTTCAAAGTTAGCAGTCGAGCCTTTTGAACCCGCTCGGCTCCAACATACCGTGCCTTCAAAGTCGTCCATATTTCTCGGGCATTCTTGTACTGAGAAATCTGAAGAAGAATATCACCATCCATCACTTGAAACAAAAACGATCTTGCCGTTTTATTCTTCTTCTTATCAATAACCACACCCTCTTGTGGTTGAACAACATCCCATAGGTCTTGATCATTCAAGATCCCTTCCAACACAATCGCCCATGTGATGTAATTAGTTCCATTTAGCTTTGCAACCTGTAACGAAATCCCCCCACTCGCTTTGGGTTGGATTATTGGTCTTCCTTCGTCACCTGCCATTGACGTCGACAAACCCCTTTGCTCCACTTCTTTGGAACAAACACAAACCAAATAATCTGAACAACTTTTCAGAACCGAACCCGCTGTTCACGAAATAAATCACACCTTGGTTAAAACCTAACTCGTTCAACCCGTGTAAAAAAACAAACTTTGAATCAAACCTACTCGTTCGCGAACCCGGTTAACGAATACCTCTCGAAAAACCGAATCGCCAATTGTTGTCTTCGAAACAAAAACCAAACCTTTTTTGACTTTTGCTTTCTTCAATAAAAATAATAATAATAACTCAACTATTATTTTCTTCTTTCAATTCGTTGTAACAGTAGCACCAATTCAAGAATCAAAATATGAGTTTTTTTCTCGAAACCTGTGCACATCCAATCTCAACAAATAATAGTATTTCTTTTGAATTGCTTTGCACTGGTTAGAAAACTCCACTTCAACAGAGTATCCGATCGGAACCCACCGCCAGAAACTTTTGACTTTTGCAATACCTCTTTAATCATAAAAGCACGATCGCCGATCACGATTGACAGATCCTTCTTGGTTCGTAAGCCCTTCTTGGTTCCGATGCGCGATTGATAGCTCCTCCTCAAGCCACCGCTCGCCACCGACCGATTATCGATTTCTTGAACTTGGCTCTGATACCAATTCAAGTCCCAGATCGATAATCAAACACCAAACACCAAGTAAACGAACAACTCTCGTTTATAATAATCAGAAAATCTCACTCAAAAAACTGATTACAAACCCTAACTCGGTTTGACTCTTGATGAACCCTAACTCGGTTGCATCTACTTCTATTATTCTAATGTCTAACCATAACTCGGCTTATATAAACTAACCTAACTTTCTAGCCAAAACATTACCAAATATAATAAACCCTAATAATTCTTAGGCTGGGCTTTACACTTGGGCCAAACAACAATTGTGCCAACACAATCTAGATGTAAATACTAAAGAATATGCATGAAACTTAACATATATGGATTTTGATTAAAGATTTGAAACGATTATGAAGTATGGATTAAAACATGTTTAAAGGTGAAAACGCAAGTTTAAGATAGTGGATATCTTATCTTAAACTTAATAATAAATACATGTTCATAAAACACGTTAGTATGACCAAGATGTGATTTTTGACCTTAAGTATTTATATAGTGTACTCGTTTGAAATATAACTTCTTATGGACAAATTTATATATTCCAAATTAATCGATTTTTATGAAAATAATGATGATTTGGGGTTTTTAAATCCTAAACATGCCTGTATAAAATATGTTGGTTAATACGGGATTTTTATGGCACGAAATATGGATTTGTTAAGAATTACACATACACATGTTACCTGGTAAAAGTTAGAAGAAATGACTTCCAAAGATGTATAAATATAAGAAATTATAAATAAGAAGATTATAATATAACATGAAATGAAAGTACAAGTTTTAGGTAACAAAATAATAAACATATGTATAAATATATTTCGAAGAAAGTAGACAGGCTAAACATAAAAATAATAGGTATGGCAATATGGAAATCTATTGGAAAAAATATATCTATCTTCATTTTGAGAGAATAAAGATCACACTAGAAGGAGAATCTTCTATAAAAAAATATATATATAATTTTGCTCAACCAAGCAATATTGTTGGACAAACAACAAATATAGGAAGCTGATTACATTAAACTTGAAACGAATATAATAAAGTATACTCATAATATTTATATAACTATTTTTATATTTATATTAAAAATTATATTAAAACTCATCAATAATGGGTAGTCCAAAAAGTAAATGAAATTATCGGTTGGGAGAAAGCAACCACGTAAACGAAATAAACGAAATGACTAGTTGGGTGAAAACGACTAGCATAAACCGACTTTCGAGTCGAAAATGGTAACTACATTACTGTACACGTTTAGGATACGAGAAGACAACGGATCTCGGGTTTAAGCTGAGTTCACTAGTGAACTGAACATCAAACTCATAATGTGAGTTTCACGACCCCTTTTTACTGTTTTACTGTTTTTCAACTAGGCGGGAAACATACTTGCACTATTTTATGCGATAATTGAAACACAAGATGTTGATCATTATGTGAACATGAGTTTGTAGCCTTAGGGATCGAAAGATCAGTCACAACTATGGCTTAGCCTGGAATTATGAGTAGTACTACTGGGGTGACCTCCCTGCTCATGTCAATACACATTATCGAGTGTGGCGCATATAATTTTAATAATTAATCATAGAAGTTGGGCATACTTATGATTAATAGGTCTTGGGTTGGTTCTGGGATTATGTGTTGCATATTAACTTTGTATTCTTTGCAAGCTTACAAAGGATCATTCATGGTTTGGTTTAATTATTGCACTTATCTATGGTTTTCTTAATAACAACTGCTTTGTTATCGTGCCAACTAAACCCGTGAGCTAACCAACCTAGTGTTGACGTTTTTAAGTTTGTTTTTCAGGGAAAATTAAGTACGGAGATGTGGGTATTACAAGCATTGCATATTGGATCACCGCTTTTGAGGGATTTCATTTTTATAATCAAGTGCGTTTTGGGTAATAAATTTGAAATCCTAAAGTTGTGCTTTGTAACGCTTATAAATAAACTAGTTTGTAAAACTTAAAATATTTGGTGATCTATTAATGTAAAGTCGCACACTCGCATTTCCGCCTTTCCGGGTGTGACAGGTTGGTATCAGAGCCATTGGTTATAGTGAACTGGGGAGTCTAGTCTATAGCCGAATGACTCATTTAAAAACATTTTCACATCATAAGATTTTGTATACCTACATCTCGTTATACGACTGTTGTTGTCAAGGATATTGCCTTCATCATCTACTTAAACCGTACAATGTCTAATGCTATTAACTATCAAATCTTCTGTCGCCACACATAATTGATGCACGGTGTTCTCGTCTCTTTACCGCACTATCCATATGTACTTTCGGACAAATCGAAGCGGTATTCCTACCCCTTGGTATTCCTACCCCTAAAGGAGTAAAAGTGGCACCATAGCTTTATTATGCCTCCAAGGTGAGAGGATCCTCAACTTCAACAATGGGGATATCATTTGAATATGACACTACTAGGAATCGAGAGGATCAAGGAGGACATCTCACTAAATTGCAATTTTTTTTGGTTCATCAACCGCATGGTATGCTTGGAATACATACCAGTGTGGAGCGCTTAAGGGGATGACACATCACATTCTTTCGTGATACACAAATCTCGAGGATGAAACTAGTGTGGTCCCGAGTGAATAAAGGGTTACTCCTTCAATACTTAGGGTGGATCATCCATGTAAAATTCTTAGACGTGAACACACATTAGGATTAGCTTTCACGTCCATCTAATCTTTTACAACTCCCATCGAAACAATGATTATTGGCTAAGTGCTTATTGTCGTTAGTCGTAATTCGTCTCTAGTACGACTCAATGGACACTTCAATTACTTTAATCAGAAGCTTGAAACTGGACGAAGCTCGGAACACTATGTAAGGCGAATTATAACTACGGGTGCACACTTAATTATAATATGCAGTGCATTGAAGCTGAGTGAACTCTATGATTCAAGCCAACGTTTATAATAATCTAAACTCGTAAGTTTGTACCCTGATTTGAATTTCCAAATAACGAACGCCTGCTAAGGTAACCATGATGTTGATACATGTTTTATCCGTCTCGATCTTTATTGACTGATAATGTAATAGTTTATTGTTATATGGGTTATTAATGTAAATATGTCTAAATGTAAGGCACATTCGTCTTAATGTAAGTCCCATTCGTTAACCAAGATTAACGAATGGAGCATAACGAATGTGGGTTATTCGCTATCATTAAAGTATTAACGAATAAGCTTGTTTATTCGTTAAGTAAGTGTAACGAATGACTCATTCGTTAAGTCTATCTTAACGAATGAGGTCATCTCCTATAAATACCCCCTGTAAGTTATTCTAACACAACAATTCTTATTATTCTGTCATTCCTCTCGTTACTCTGCCCGATTATCCTCTCAACACACATAGTACATACACTAACATATTCCTAGCCTAATCGTATAACGAATCAACGTGAACATCGATGTCATCACAAGATCTAGATCCGTTTATGCTCTCACAAGTGGTATCAGAGCCTGTGATCTGATCTTCGATGCTTCTCATTGTTTAAATCGTTTTATCCATCATATATTGGATTAAATTCATGATGAATTGAATCTAATTGAGGTTTAATTGATGCTGATAAAACAGAGTCTGATGTTTCATTAGTAATTGAACTATTCTAAGCAATTCGGACTAGTATTAAGGTATTAAGTAACTGAGTAATGGAGGTTTGAGATTGAATTGAGCTATTGTTAGTCCGGTTTGAATTCAGACTGGTTTGGTTAATACAGAGTGTGAAATTGATAGATTTGGTAGTGGTTTGAGATTACGGACGAGCATTGTTTGGTTCGGAATTGATTTGCGAGTTGATTAATAGATAATTCAAGGATTTCGGACTATGTTAGACTGAGATTTGAGGTTTTTGAAAAGTTTGAATATATATGAGTTCTTATTCGTTAACTGATGAGTTCTTATTCGTTAACTGATGAATTATTATTCGTTAACTGATGAGTTTTGAGTCATTAATCATGAACTGCTCATTCGTTAACTCACTCGTTAGAAGTTAACTGCTCATTCATTAATCCACTCCTTTCGTTAAAACCACATTCGTTACGTAAACCACATTCGCTTAAAGCTCATTCGCTATTCATTCTCTATTCGTGATACTCATTCGCTATATTGCTCATTCGTTAAAATTCTTTCGTCATCTTAACGAATATCGTTCATTTGTTAAAAGTTGCAATTCACATTCGTTACTGTTCCTCCATTCGTGTGAACAGTAACCATAAGTTTTCAGTTTTTACAAGTTTAATCCTCTAAGTTTCAACAAGTGTTATCATGGCTTTTCAGAATGCCTCGTTCTATGCTTTAGCTTCCCAAAATGCTCCAATGCAGCAAATGATTACCATGGACAATGAAATTGGGAGCCACAACAAGTGTCCAAAATTGCTGAAATTATCCAATTTTGCTCGGTGGGAACCGAGGTTTCGTGCTCACTTGGGATCCGTTCATCCAAGTAGTGTACGTTATCTTGATGTTGTGTATGCTGCACCGTTGGTTGGAAGTGACAATCTCGGCTGGACTCCTAAGGAATTCAAGAATTATGAAACTCAATAGTTAAAATATTTTGAGAGTGAGATTAAGGCTTATTCAACTCTCACTATGGCATTACCTGAACAAATCTTTTATTAATACAGCATCATTAAGATTTGTGCATCAGTATTCGATACCCTGAAAAGAAGAAGTCTGGGTAATACACTAAAGAGCAAGAAAACGCTTGTGAAGTTTCAATTCAGAAACTTTATCTTGATGAAGAATGAAACGATTGAAGAAATGATAAATCGTTTTAGTCATCTAGTGGTTGAAATGACCAGTGTTAACCTTGAGCCAACTGAGACTGACAAGATCGATGCGTTGAAGAATGCATTGCCTTCGTCATATTCGACTTTTCTCTTTGTGTTGAAAGAAAACAGTTTCTTTCGCAACCAGAACTTACTGCAATGCAGTTTATCAATAAAATTGAGGAAAGAGAATTTGAGTTAAAGTGTCAAACGTCATTGAAGGAAAATCAAAACCAGAATCCTTCAATTTATGGTGGAGCAATTCCAGCAAACACTTCTTCAAGTCAAAGTTCTGTCCCAATCACTACTTTCTTCACTCAAGCTCTAGATGAGACTCCTAATGTAAACAACTCACCTAATGTATACTTTATGACATCAGGTGCAAAATTTGAGTCTACCGCCAATGCTTCAAATTCATTACCAAAAGTAAACCTTCAAGAAGCCAAACAACAGTTTGCTTTTGTATGTGCTTTCATGACATCATACGAACAATTGGTGGGTAGCAAAATTGTCACTAGTGAGTTAACCGATGAAGATTATGATCAAATTGATCCTGATGATCTTGAATTGATGGATCTTAAATGGAATATGGCTATGATTGTTAGAAAGGTCAAGAAGTTCATGCAAAGAACAGGAAAAGACCTTCCAACTCTGAATAAACGAGTTGGTTTTGATAAATTGAAGGTTAAATGCTACAACTGCGGGGACTTTGGCCATTTTGCCAAAGAATGTGACAAGCCAAGAAAAGAATATTCCGGTCCACGCAATGCTGAGAGATCACAAGGAAAGAATTCATCGGGTAATGATCAAAGAAAAAAGAGTTCTTCTGAAGGAAAGAAGAATAAGTTAAACAACAACCAAGTTCTTGTCGCTAACGAAGGGGTTGATTGGTCGCAAAGGTTGTTGGGGGAATCCGGCCAACCTTGCGGTATTTGAACCAGTTGATCAATTTGAAGATGCAAGTAGTGATCAAGTATCTGAAGAGAGCGATACATCAGACTCTGAAACTGATTTTTATCAGATTTTGTCTAATAACTCATCTGTGCAAGCCAAATCTGACACTTCAAATCTTGATCACATTGAATCTTATGCTTGCATGGCTAAGATCGACGAGGTATGTCATAAACCTCAAGTTAATGTAACTGAATCCTCAACTGTTGTGTTAGAGTGTACTGAATGTGCTGAAATCAAATCCAAACTAGAAACAACCTTAACTCAGAACACCTCTCTCACAAAAGAGCTTTTTATGATCAATGAGTGCTATAGACAGAAATCTAAATTGTTGGAACAATCGACTTTAAAAATCCAAAATCTGTCTGAAAGCAATCAAAATCTAAAAGTTGAGGTTCAGTGTAAGATTATTGTGGTTGAACAACATTTTTAGGAGATTCTCAGACTCCGAACCTACATTTCTAAACTGAAAAATGAAATTATGGAATTGAAAAATAAACTTGGAAAATTTCGAGATTCCTTGTTTTTGTTAATTGAAATAATTGAAGTAAAAAATTCCCACAAGAAAAATGGGAAAGCAGGTTTAGGGTTTGTTGAGATTCCTCCTCCCTTTAAAGGAGATTACTGTAGAATTCCAGATATTAAACAATGTCCTGAAGTGCTTACAGTTGAACCTAAAATTGTTGATAAAAAAAAATCAACTCAAGAACCGATTCACATCAAAAGTAAATCCGTTTTTACCAAAAGTGAATTAGATGGTTCTGTTGAGGAGTTAGTTGAACAAGATGAAATTGTCAAAAACAAGAATATTCCTGCTGACAATCACATCTTATGTGAACCTGAAGAGTTTGAATAGGCAGTCTATGGTTCAAAATCTTTGGGTGAAACTTCTAAAATTCCTAAGGTATCACCTAATGTATCTCAATCAGACAAACCTTCGGTGTCTGATGAGGAGTTGATGAAATTCATAAATCCTCAACCAAAATCTTCAAGCAGGAAGATATTTAAATTAAAAGGTCTTTCAAAGTTTTTTTCGGATAAGGAAGTTCCTCTGAATCTTCTTAATCCAGAATTAACTGATATTGTCTTTCAGGATGACACTTCAGAAGTCACTAAACTTAAACAACAATTTAACAAATCTAAATTCAAAAATGTTCAAGAAAAGGCAAAGAACACCACATTTAAACCCATAAAATTTGTAAAATAATCTGGGATGGAGAATTCATCTAATTCTACCAACCTAGAATTTTTCCAAAATAAAAGGGGATTTAAATCTACTGGTACAAAGAAAGTGTCTTTTGAAGAATCCAAGACTAAGGCTCAACCCGTGCATGAAGGTCAACCAAGTGGTTCACTACATAAGTCTTTAGATTCACGCTTATGTTTTAAATGTGGTGAACCGGGACATGTTTCTAAAAAATGTAGAGCAAAGGTTGATGAGATCAAAGTGTCATCAAATTGTAAGAAAGTGGATTCACGAGGGGGACTGTGGATTGTACGTTATGTTATAAGAACGTGGGTGATGATTTGCTCCTCGTCCAAATCTATGTGGACGACATCATTTTTGGTTCGACGAACAACAGCTTGTGTAAAGATTTTGAAAAAACGATGCAAACCAAATTCGAGATGAGCTCGATGGGAGAGATGAACTTTTTCTTAGGATTGCAAGTTCACCAGTCTGATTCAGGGATCTTTATTCATTAGACGAAATATGTGAACGATGTCTTGAGCCGATTCAAGATATCCGACGGCAAAATTCCTTCGACACCTCTTCCCGTGGGTCACAATTTATCACCGGATGAATTGGAGGATACCGTAGATCCAACCCTGTATCGAGCTATGATCGGATCTCTCATGTATTTGACTGCATCGCGACCTGATATTATGTTTGCTGTTTGTTTGTGTGCTAGGCACCAATCGAGTCCCCGAGTGACTCACCTGGTGGCAGTAAAGCGCATCTTACATTATCTGAGGGGAAATCCAGACATCGGGTTATGGTACCCCAAAGGCGATAAGTTCGATCTCACCGCTTTTACTGATTCGGACTACGGAGGATGCAAAATCAACTTCAAGTCTACAACAGCGGGATGTCAATTCTTAGGAAACCAGCTTGTTTCCTGGCAATGTAAGAAGCATACAACGGTCTCAACTTCAACAGCCTAAGCGGAGTATGTGGCGGCCTCGAGTTGCTGCTCACAGGTTCTCTGGATCCAGCAACACTTGCGGGATTACGGTTTGAAGTTTCTTACTACTCCCATTTATATTGATAATTCTGCTGCAATTTCAATCACCAAAAATCCGGTTCACCATTCGAAAACCAAACACATTGAAATCCGTTATCACTTCATACGTGATTGTTTTGAAAAGACATTAATATCAATTGATAAAATTCACACGGATTTTCAAAAGGCTGACCTTTATACCAAAACGTTTGACAAACCATATTTTCAATGGGTATAAATGGTTTAAAAACTTTAAAAGATATTCAAAAGCTTGGTTAAATCATTTTATCTTTTGTTTTTTGTTTTATTTCAATTTTTGTCGTTTTTAGGGGGAGAAAATATAAAATCCAAAAAATATTGTGTTTTCAGTTTGTACAAAGAAATTTAAAAACTCCAAAAACATTCAAATATTGAAAAAACATTGAAAAATTCTCCTCAAAATGAGTTTTGAAGCAAAAAGGGAAAATGATAGTACATTGACGGGATTGATCTGGTACACGAATAAACTAGATTAAAAATTACCGTAAGGCCAGCAATATGATATGCAAAGATAGGCTTGACAGACTATATAGGAATTGATAAGATAGAAAGATAATGAATGCCGAACCTAGTGGAATTACATCTTGAAAGATTGATACTATATCTGATTTAAGAAAAGTCAAAATGATTACTGTGTGTGCATGCTTTCATTTTTGAAGAAAATTTCGCTTTGTTTTTATTTTATTTTGCAAAGAAATTCAACTTTATTTTTTCTTTATTTTTATTCAAATATTGGATCCTCTCCTACGCGATAAGATTATCCGACCTGAGGGTTAATATTTGAGTATTCTGCTTTATTTTCTTGGTGTTTCGTACAAGCCTTGGACCTTCTCCGCGTATACCATAAGCACAAATGTGTGAAAGGCATGTATCGAACTAGGGGTTAAGGCCTGTACAACTTCAACTTATTTTTATCTTTTTATTTTGTTAAAATGGAACCTTATCTGCGTGTAGTAACCGATCTTAAGGGAAAATTTTGACGTTCTGCTTTATTTTCCTTTTATTATTTTTGCATGAGTCACAGTTAATCAAAATTTGGATAAATCAAAGAAAAACGTACATGTGAAATTCACTGTATAAGAGATAAAAATGTTATATCTGATTGATGGGGTCCACATAAGGTTTCGTGCCTAATTCAACCAAATTAAATCATATCGTAAAGTTTCCGACAAGTCTGTGAAAAGTTTAAGAGGAAAATTATATCTGCAATCATCTTTGGGTTACGTGTATAATAATCATCGAAATTGAAGTGTTACTTGGTGACATTTTCGTCAATATGGTTCCCTGCTCAACTCACAAAAATATTTACTGCTTTAATAGTTTAGTCGTTTACTGTTTTTAGTTATTTGTTAACTGAAAATTTTAGAAAATCCAAAAACATTTTTCTTTCTTTTTCAATTATGCTTTAGTTTCGATTTTCCAAGCTAGCGAATAATTCAAAAGAAAAAAAAATTGATCCCCAAAATTTTAAGTTAATCGTGCTTAATGTATTTACAACTAGTATCAGTTGTGATTTAATATAAAAATCCTTTTAATTTAAACATTACCGATCCTTGGTTGACCGGGTATAGTTAATGTATTCAATAAAACCCTAATTGGATGTGATTGATTATTTTATTATTTGTTTAAAACCCTAATTGGTTTTAATATTATTTAATTCCTTAATGAGATTGTGTCTCATTCGCTAAGGAAAAATGGTGATTCGTTAATTAGTTTAACGAATGTAAAGCCTTTCGTTATTTAAAGATTAACGAATGAGATTTCTCATTCGTTATAATGACATTCGCTTCCGTTGTGTATAACGAATGGAAGACATTCGTGTGACCATGGTTTTAAAAAACGTTCGAGGCGCACGCCTCGAGGCGTGCCTCGAGGCAGTTCAGAGGAAAAACGTGTATGAGGTGTCGCCTCTGCACCTTATTTGACACGCACGCCTCGTTTATGTGAGGCAGATGCCTCACCATCGAGGCGGTACGGAGAACCGAGGCGTACGCCTGTTTATAAACTGTTTTTGTTGCTGTTTACCTATTTATAACTGTTTTTGTTGCTGTTTATAATTGTCTTTTTGTTGCTGTTTTACCCGTTTATAATTTTTTGTTGCTGTTTATAAGCTTAATTTGCTATAATTTTTATGCTTATTTTTATTTAGCTGTTTCAGTTTGCTGTATGATCGGTTTTCAGTTTACAGTTTCAGTTTGATCAGTTTGCTGTTTGCCATTTTATTGTTGCGGTTTTAGTTTTTGAATGTTTGTCGTTTCAATTAGTTTAATGTTTGTTGTTAAATGTTTGCTATTTCAATTAGTTTTAGGAGATGTCTAGTAAAAATGCAAGGAAAGATCCAGCTTGGAAGTATGGGGTAGAACATCAAGTACTTTGATTACAAACTTTGTGTGTTTTTATATGTGTTTGATGTATTAGACTTTGTGTTTGGTTTTATAACTATTGAATTTATGAATTTTTTCAGTTTTTGTAAGATATATAATTTGTATATTTATTTTTCTAATTTCTCCTCGGTCTTACGCCTCGTTTTGCCTCGAGGCTTACGTCTCGTAAGGCGAAGGGAAAACGCCTCGAGGCTCGTTTTCGTATTTTTAAACCTTGCATGTGACCATTAACGAATGGAATGATTTTAATGTATCATTCGTTAAGCTTTTAATGAATGAAACTTACATTCGTTAGAAACGTTAACTTATCTGAGGTTGACAATGATGCGTTATTTACAAGTCATATCAGGTTTGCTAACGTATGCGACTACGAGCTTGCTATGCAGTTTCAGAAGGTCGTTCGAGTCTGTTACGCATACAAGATTCATAGTGTGTGGACTGGAAGACCAAGATGTTCCAGAGATGAAAGATAAAGAGCTCGAGACGAGGGGGAGTGTGTTGATACATGTTTTATCCGTCTTGGTCTTTATTGACTGATAATGTAATAGTTTAATGTTATAGGGGTTATTAATGTAAATATGCCTAAATGCAAGGCACATTCGTTACTACGTAACGAATGTGTCACATTCGTCTTAATGTAAGTCCCCTCCGTTAACCAAGATTAACGAATGGAACATAACGAATGTGGGCTATTCGCTATCATTAAAGTATTAACGAATAAGCTTGTTTATTCGTTAAGTAAGTGTAACGAATGAATCATTCGTTAAGTCTATCTTAACGAATGACGTCATCTTCTATAAATACCCCCTGTAAGTTATTCTAACGTAACAGTTCTTATTATTCCGTCATTCCTCTCGTTACTCTGCCCGATTATCCTCTCAACACACACGGTACATACACTAACGTATTCCTAGCCTAATCGTATAACGAATCAACGTGAACATCGATGTCATCACAAGATCTAGACCCGTTTATGCTCTCACACATGACAAGACCCTACGATGCACCGATCTACCATCGTGTACTTGAAGTGCCTAACATTTCACTCCATTATCATAATATGTCAAAACATGGCACCCTCGTCAACAAGACCGACCAGGTACTCTATTAAGATCATTCGTTGGTTGTAAGGCCTTTGTAGACTGTTCCCAAGAAAATGCCAAAATGGCCATGACACGCAACATTACTTCGTTGTGGTAGAAACCATTGAATCTATTTCCAAAATCATAACCTTACTCTTGATGGCTAAAAACATAGAGCATTGGAGAGGAACGTGAGTAACCTACGTAATTAGGAAGATTTGGATCGCTAGACAATGAGTCCATTCAGTGATAAAATTAGTTGCGCCATGGAAGCATATTGCATTTGTAGAGTTGTTGAAACGTTCAACATAATGATTGCAAGGATCACGATGAATTTCACTATTTCTTTGTCAGATTTACTATGGGTAGGTTGTGCCCATGAGATGAAGTTTAGTTATAAGCTTGGTAGACGAGGCTGTGTACTTCATCCTTTGGTAATCCTTTATGCAAAACCACGTAACAAGATATTTCATCTAGAAATATTATGTGGTGATTGGTTGTTTACATTTCGTGTGCATATGGTGAGAACCATGGTATATATATTATCTTATTTCTTTTTTTTTTATGTAGAAAGAAAACATGGCACCAAGACGAAGAAGCACCAGTAACAACCCAGATGACACAAACCCAATAACCATGACTGCCATTTCACAGATGGTCTCTTAACAAATTGTTGCTGCTCTTGTGCAGTACGATGCGAATCGTGCTGGTGAAAACAGAACCGAAGGAAACGGTGCTAGAGGGAGTGGAAATGGAAGAAACAACAATGGATCTGGAGTTTCAACTGAAATCGACAATGGCCAGAAGGGCTGCACGTATAAGACATTTTTAAGCTGCAATCCCAAAAGTTTTAATGGTACCGAAGGAGCTATCGGCATCGTTCGTTGGATTGAAAAGATGGAAATAGTGCTAGATATTAGCGACTGCACTAATGATCGTAAGGTTTTGTATGCTACATGTACACTGGTTGATGAGGCCTTAACTTGGTGCAATTCCCGAATCCAAATGTTGGGAAGGAAGGAGCATATAAGCTTACTTGGGATGAACTTAAGAAAATGATGATGGAAGAATATTGTCCCCAAAACGAGCTACAAAAGATTAAGGATGAGTGGTGGAAATTAGAGATGGTTGACGCTGAGATAGTTGCATATACTACCAAATTCAATGAACTTGCTCGACTTGTACCCCATCTCGTCACCCGTGAGTATAAACGCATCGTAAAGTATATTTGGGGACTCGCACCCCGGATCCGTAGCTTGGTAACTGCATAAAAGCCTTCCACAATCAAGGATGCTATGACCCTAGCCCATAGTTTAACAGATGAAGCTATTCGCATGGGTTTGTTACTGAAGTCAGCTGACGATAAGAAAAAGAATCTTGAAGAAAAAGAGGTCAGAGAGAAAAGTGTTGAGAATAAGAGGAAGTGGGGGGGGGGGGGGGAAGTACAGAAAACAAGCTTTGAGAAGCAAAAGCCTAAGAAGCTATTTGTCGCCAAGGGTTACACCGGGACTCTAACAAGGTGCAACAAGTCTGGATACCATCATGGAGGGCAGTGCTCCAAGTGTGGCAATTGCAAGAGAATGGGTCACCAAACCCAAGAATGTCGAACCAAGATTAAACCGGCTTGCTATGAGTGTGGCGCCACTGATCATTTCAAGAAAAATTGCCCCAATCTAAGGAATGGGTGAGCGTAGCAAAGGATGTCCGCTAGGAAATCCACTATAAATGGTATGTACTCTCAAATACATTCTAGACCCCTATTCTTTTGATATATATATCAACATACGTTAACCTTCAAATGATTTTAGACACTCACTTGATATAATATAACTAGTTGATCGATAAATAAAGATAATATTAACTAAAAGAAAAGTTAACAAGAGCTAGTAAAGGCGTTAGTATTTTATTCTAGTCATAGAAAATCACTCCTACAACACTGATTAATTATTTCTTTAACCCGTTAGCTTCGATATCGTGGTACACATGGATTTTCTATCAAATATCCATACATAGATTGTGTATATGGTAAGTTGGTTCGTATATCACACCCATTCGAAGATACCTTCGTAGTCTTATGAGAAAAAAAGAGGTGACACACTTGTAGTTAGGTCTACCACTGTTGCAAAGAGAATATCATACATTCTAGCCACGTGGTGGATAAGACACATGACGAGCAACGATTTTCCATATATACCAATAATTGGAAATAATTAAGAACCTAACTAGAATACTTATATGGGCTATTGCCTCTTAGGCGAATCAAATTCTGAAGCGTTTTAACATTGAAGTTGTCAAGGCCTTTACAACAACTTGAGGCACCAAAGTGGAAATGAGATCAAAACTTCCATGAATTTCAGCATGAGGTTAGCAGAGACATCAGGTGTATTTGACGACGTTTAATCGACTGATTAATGGAAATCCACTCGCTTACTTTCAATCAAGAGAACTTGAAAATGGAAAAGAAATTCAAAACCTTCCTAAAAGAGATTGTTGCAAGTCGAGTCTCTGTTATTTTCCGACAGAAAAAAAAATATCATTACACTTCAATATTTTGTCAGTCGTTACAAAAAAAAAAAAAAAAAAACATTTACCCGCCTAGATATGAGCACGATGTATCACACGCAAACTGATAGTCAGAGTGAAAGGACCGTTCAAACTTTAGGAGCGATGCTATGTAATTGATGTATTCATCATCTATTTGGTAGAATTTTCTTATAGCAACAATTATCACACCAATATTAAAGATAGATTGTGTGAGGCCATTGTGATGACAAATGTCGTTCATCGTTCTGTCGAACCGAAGTAGTGATAAACAATTAGTTGGCCCAAGAGTCACACAAGAAGCTGCTAACAAAATCTCATATATTGAGGACCAAAAAAAAGTGACTCATGACCAAAAAAAAAAGTCATTCTGATAACAAACATAAGTCTTTGAATTTCAAAACAATGAAAAGTTTCTTCTGAAAAATCCCACTTTGCAAGGTTACACTTAGATTTGGTGTATGTAATAAACCTAATCTAAGGTGTATTAGACTATTAGAAACCCTAGCGAGGATGGGTTTGGTAAACAATAAACATAAACAATCAAAAGAACTTGTTACTGTTCATGACACGCCAACGTGTCAAACTTGAGGATAACGTTAGCCAACGGATCACCAATTATTCATCTTTGGAAAGTTATAATCGATAACAAACTTAACGCGTTAAAGAACCTGTTGAGGTTACTAATTAGAAATTCCGAAAACTCCGAAGGAGTTGTGCCAAACTAGTAGACGCTCGTAACCTAGGGCTACTAGGGAGCTCGAGGGTAAATTTAGACGTAAGTGTCCCTCCCTATTCGAGAAACTACCAACTAGTAAAACTTGAAATTTCGAGGACAAAATTATTTTAACATGGGGAGAATGTGACATCCCACTAAGACGGTCTTCTTTCCGACAAATATTAAACCTAATTTCTTAACGTTAATTCCCTTTAGATTAAATTTTGTTAAGGTTAATCACAATGAGTCTAGTATAAGCTGCACATGCACGATACATGCATCAAAGTGATTTATTTTCAGTTAAATTTCCCAAACTTTTGGATTTGTCCAAGGAATACGAACGTTGGTGATACAACTAATAATAACTAGTAGAAGAAATAATAATAATATATAAATTGTTATATATATATATACAAAATATAGAGTAATATTTACGATCGGAACATACATATATTTTTTTAACCTCATAAGACTATGTCTCGTAAAAACTTTACAACATACAGAATTGTAAATATGAGTAATAAAAATACAAAATGCGTAGTAATAAAATATGAACACATATGGTTTACGTGACAAAATACTTCAAACAAATACCAATAACATTTAGGATGATGATAATAATAATTAAATGAGTTATTGTCTACAATTTTACCTACAACGTAAATACGTGTAACCAGTATAAAACTTCATAAATATAATAATAGCAGCATATATATGCCTGTAAACGAATCGAATGTTCGGAAACTATTCGTGAACCATTCGGCAGGATGTTCATTTATGTTCGTTTATTTAATAAACGAACGAACATGAACAAAAAATGTGTGTTCGTTTAATTAAACGAACGAACATGAACACATGTTTCGTTCGTTCATTTATGTTCATGAACATTCGTTTATGTTCGTTTATGTTTGCTTATTTATGTTTGTTTATGTATTAATAGAACATAATTAAATATTATCTAGATAGATAATCTGATTAAAGGTTTTTATATTTGTTAATTTTCGTTCATTTAAGTGTTTTCATTTAAGTTCATTTATGTTTGTTTGTGTTCATTTATATTTGTTCATTTATGTTCATTTATCTTTGTTCAGTTATGTTCATTTAGATTTTAAACAAACGAACACAAATGTCCCTTTTTATATAAACGAACATGAACATAAATATTTGTTCGATTAAGTATCTGTGTTCTTTTAAAGTTAAATGAACGAACACGAGCATGCCTTTGTTCATGTTTATTCGATTCGTTTACAGGCTTTCATTATTCACATTGATGAATACATTGGTCTCAATCTATAGGCTCAGCCAATTTTATTTGTGTTCGTTTGTGTTCGTGAACCGTTCGTGAACACATTAATTTCGTTAATGAACGAACACGAATAAAAAATCTCGTTCGGTAAGTGTTCGTGAACCGTTCGTGAACACATTATTTTCTTAACGAACGAACATGAACAAGGCATTGTTCGTGTTTGTTCGGTTCGTTTACACCCTAAGCATATATGACTTTTGAGTAGACGAGAGAGAGAGCCCACTACTCCTTCCTTCACCAAACTCCAAAATCCTTGTCTCCATTTTCAAAAACTTATGATGTACTCCAACTTTCGAATTTGTCAAAGGAATAGGAACATTAATGATACAACTAATAATTAATAATTACTAGCAGAAGAAATAATATATATAAATTGTTATATATATATTATATATATGGTTAGGTTAAAATAAAAACCCACTTGAGTTATGAAAACTCTAAAACCCATTCTCAACCACATGTTTTTAATTAAAGATTAAATCTTGTGGTCCACAATTAAAGTTAATAAAAAATATAAAAATTTATTTATATTTTCTCTCTCCTAAAAACATATATAAAAATTACTAAAAAATGTTAAAAAAATAGCAAAACATTTTTTTTTATGTTTTCGATGTTTTGTATTAAATGTAACAACATATATTACATGTAACAAAAAAAAACGATGTTACATAGGGTTTTCACGGGTTTTCTCAACTCAAGAGGGTTTTCAAACTATACTTCTCCTATATATATATATATATGTATATATATATATATATATATATATATATATATATGGGTGGTCGCGATCTCGTAAAAACTCCTCTTAAAAGAGAAAACTTACTCTTAAAAACTATTTTTAACTTTTTAAAAAAAAAAAATTTTGAAGTTTCTTTTTTTTTCAATTATTCTTATATGTTGTTATTGGTTCAAAAAAAAACACACACACACCTTGTCGGTAACCTCGTCGGTGTAGTTCACATGTGTAATAGTGTGCATTGCATATATCCAAAAGTGTTTGTATTGCATAGAATACAACACTATTGCACATATTTGATACACACTATTGTATATATGCAATATAAGTCTAATACGCACATCGAATACACATTAGCACGTATGTGTAATACAACATTTACGCACATGTGCACTACATCGACTTTTATTTTATTATTATTTTTTCCATATAATACAACATTACTACACATATACAATACACAAATATTGAATATATACAATTAAACACTATTAAACTTAAAAATACATAGTAATACACATGTGTAATACAACGATATCGCACAATAAAATATGAACACGTATGGTTTATGTGACATATTACTTCAAACAAATACTAATAACATTTAGAGCATCCACGTCCATAAACCAATTCAAAACTCCATCTCATCGCCACATCATACTCTAATCATTTCTTTAAAAAACCCCACTTTACTCCACCCATAAACCAATAAAAACCTCCACCTCATTTTTCATATAATTACCTACTTTTACTATTATTTAATATTTAATAAATTACTTTTACAATACAATAATTTTATAATATTATTTTTTAAAATTACTTTAAAAATATAATATTATTATATCATATTATAATATGATATTTAATTCTGAAATAAATAAGCACAAAGCTCAAATAAGCTACTTTTAACACTATTATTATAATAATAATAATAATAATAATAATAATAATAATAATGAATACAAAACATATTATACACATCAAAACCTACATTCAGTCAGTCTTCCAACACAAACAACATATTATAACCAATTCTCACCTACCCACCAACACAAACAACACAGCTCCCCAAACCAGCGATCCGTATTCCTCGTCTTCCTCCGTCGGCTTCGTCTTCCAAAACCCACCTGCCCACCGCCTGCCTCCGGCACCGCCCGCCCGTCATGTCATCAATTTATTGTTTTTTACTTGATGGTGGGCCAATTTCAAACTCCATCACAAACGTTTGTGATCTCAAACAAACCTCCAACCCTCTGTTTTCCTCCACCGGTAAAAACCGCCGCTCGTCCGTTTGCTCCGGTCCACGTCAACACAAACCTCTCCACGTCCCAAAATGCTCTTCGGTCTCCTCCCGTAAACCGAACACACCAAGCCCACTACCGGATTTCAATCTAAAGAAAGTATTATGAACGTTAAGTTGTCTAACCGAGCTCACGGAGTGAGCATTATGGAGGGGAACTAGCACAAGCTCTTTGTCTTCCTAATCCTTAAACACATTCAATATATATAAATAAGTGAGCTAAAATCCATCTTTAAGCTACATTTGTATTTTTCATAAGATTATGTTTATGCTAGCTTAAACACCCAACAATCTAGATGTAAATACTAAAGCATATGCATGAAACTTAACTATATGGATTTTGATTAAAGATTTGAAACGATTATGAAGTATGGATTAAAACATGATTAAAGGTGAAAACGCAAGTTTAAGATAGTGGATATCTTATCTTAAACTTAATAATAAATACATGTTCATAAAGAAGGTTAGTATGGCCAAGATGTGATTTTGGACCTTAAGTGTTTATATAGTGTATTTGTCTGAAATATAACTTCTTATGGACAAATTTCTATATTCCAAATGCTATATGTAGAATTAAACGATTTTTATGAAAATAATGATGATTTGGGGTTTTAAATCCTAAACATGCTTATATAAAAGTATGTTGGTTAATACGGGATTTTTATGGCATGAAATATGGATTTGTTAAGAATTACACATACACATGCTACTTGGTAAAAGTAGAATAAATGACTTCCAAAGATGTATAAATATAAGAAATTATAAATCAAAAGGTTATAATATAACATGAAATGAGGTACAAGTTTTAGGCAACAAAATAATAAACATATGTATAAATATATTTTGAAGAAAGTGGACAAGCTAAACATAAAAATAATAGGTATGACAGTATGGAAATCTATTAGAAAAAATATATCTATCTTCATTTTAAGAGAATAAACATCACACTTGAAAGGAGAATCTTCTATAAAAAATATATAATTTTGCTAAACCAAACAATATTGTTGGACAAACAACAAATATACGAAGCTGATGACATCAAACTTGAAACGAATATAATAAATTATACTCATTATATTTATATAACTATGTAAATATTATATTAAAAAGTATATAAAAACTCATCAATAATGGGTCGTCCAAAAAGTAAATGAAATTATCGGTTGGGAGAAAGCAACCAACGTAAACGAAATGACAAGTTGGGTGAAAATGACTAGCATAAACCGAGTTTTGAGTCAAAAATGGTAACTAAATTACTCTACGCGTTTAGGATACGAGAAGACAACAGATCTCGGGTTTAAGCTGAATTCACTAGTGAACTGAAAATCAAACTCATAAGGTGAGTTTTACGACCCCTTTTTACTGTTTTATTGTTTTTCAACTGGGGGGGGGGGGACATACTTGCACTATTTTATGTGAACATGAGTTGGTAGCCTTAGGGATCGAAAGATCAGTCACTTGGGATCGAAAGATCAGTCACAACTGTAACCATTAACTATGGCTTAGCCTGGAATTATGTGAGTAGTACTACTGGGGTGACCTCCCCGCTCATGTCGATACACATTATCGAGTGAGGCGCATATAATTTTAAGAATTAATCATAGAAGTTGGGCATACTTATGATTAATAGGTCTTGGGTTGGTTGTGGGCTTATGTGTTGCATATTAACTTTGTATTCCTTGCAAGCTTACAAAGGATCATTCATGGTTTGATTTAATTATTGCACTTATCTAAGGTTTTCTTAATAACAACTGCTTTGTTATCGTGTCAACTAAACCCGTGAACTCACCAACCTAGTGTTGACATTTTTAAGTATGTTTTTCATGGCAAATTAAGCAAGGGGATGCGGGTATTACAAGCATTGCATATAGGATCACCGCTGTTGAGGGATTTCATTTTTATAATCAAGAGCGTTTTGGGTCATAAATTTGAAATCCTATGTAGCGTTTTGTGTAAGGCCCCGAACCTCGGGAACCCCACAGTTGGTAATCATTCAAAACACTCGTAAAAATAATTAAACTTAAAAACAATTCTTTTCATTAAAATAAGCATCACAGAGTATAATTCGGCGGAAAACGTAAATAAGTAAATGAGTTCCCAAAACCCGGGAATTTTTTTGCCCAAAACCTACATAATTATCTTTAAATAAAAATTTTTAGAAATAAATGTTTAATAATAAAATCTTCAATTCCCGTATGCCCTTCACTGTCCAAGTAGCTTCGTGCACGTCCAAGCGATAAGGCATCCTCTTCCTAACCTGAAACTCACACTAACATGCACACAAAGTCAGCTTAAGCTGAGTGAGTTCAAGTTTTAAATAAGTAACAAAAGTCTTAATAATCATTCCAACGGTTTTAAAACGGTAAACGGAAGTACATCGGTTAGGTCACCACATTCAAATAAATAATCATCCTTACGTATGAGCATCTCTATACGTGAATTCCTATATATATATATGTATATATATATAACATTCAATAATAACATTCAGGGCCGAGAAAACGTACAACCCAAACACGTAACATTCAGCGCATGCAAACATAAAGTAGGCATACGCAACATTTAGTAGTCGAGACGACTACAACATTCGCCAAATATTAGCCATTCTAATATATATATATATATATATATTTCTTTAACATTCCAAGGCCTACCAATACTAACAAGCCTATGTAAAATCGTTTAAAACATTTCATCAAGCAAAATCGCTTAGGTCTGCATGCTAGCCCAAAACTTTAAAAGAGTTAAACGGGGCATCAAGAACTCACCTGAAATCAATCAAACACCTGCAACGAGCTAGGAAATACCTAAGTGCATAATCACAAGCAAGGGCCTGTAAATTATACACAACGCGTTACTAAACTAGACCGTAAGAACACTCTTGCCTAATGGGCCGTTCAATCCCAACACTTTGTCCCAAGGGCCAACACTTGGCCCAATGCCCAAAAACTTGGCCCAAGGCCCAACAACTTGGCCCTAGTCCCAACACTTTGGCCCAAGGCCCAATACTTTGGCCCAAGGCCCAAAAACTTGGGCTGAGGCCCAACCCAAACCCAATTACTTTACCTCAGCCCCTAAAACCTTTCAACTAACCAAATCCACCCTACGATTATGGCCGGGGCTAACCATGATGCACAACTCACCCGCCGATAATCAAATCAAGTCGAATACGCGCGCAATAAATCTTAAAACCAATTGTCAAATGAATTAGCCCCAAAAGGACCAAATTCCCATCTTAAACTTTTCTTACATAATAATTATGTCACACGAGTTGATAGGGTTGACGGTTCCTTTTTACAACTTTCAATTTAACATTTAAACGAAAATTCGCGCACCGCCGACTCGATTGACCAATCACCAACCAAAACAGCCCCGAGTATCAAAAATTTAATTTTCCCATTTCCCTTAAACCCCCCTAGGGCTGTACAAACTGATTCGGTCGGTCATCCGATCGATTAACGCATCAAACTCAACAATTGCCAATCCTACACCCGGTAAACCCTAGTTTTCGAACTAAAATCGATTGACCGACCTAAACACCTCCATTGGCCATGAAATTATAATATGATGTACATGCCATACTAGTGGGATTTTGAGGCAAAAACCTCACTCAAAACAGTCCCAGAAAAGCTCAATTGGACAGCCACCCTGTTAGCCTACAACAAGACGTTTTTCGATCAATACGCGCAATATAAGGATCAATTAACGTGTAAAAGACTTGGGGAATCGTGGTACATACCTTGAATTGAAGTTCTAAGGCTTAAAATTGGCTGCAAAAAAGAAAAATCGTGGGTATTGGGTCTCTTCTTACTGCTGATCGCAACAAGGGGGGGGGGGCTAGGGTTAGTTTATGTTATAACATAATATATTACACTCTAGTCCCTCCAGATTGAAGTGTAAGGAAAAATGGAAGGAAAAGTTAGGTTCTTTAATGTACCGGGATGACGTAAAGGCTTCCGAGAAATGTCGGTTAAGTCCCGAGAGTTATACACTCTTTACACGCGCTAAATCATTAAACCGGAAGTTTGACAGGTGTTACATTTTGTAACGCTTATAAATGAACTAGTTTGTAAAACTTAAACTATTTGGTGATCTATTAATGTAATGTTTGTGTTAATCAACAGCTGTGATTATCCATGAAAGTCGCACACTCGCGTTTCCGCCCTGCCGGGGTGTGACAAATAAATAAGCTCATATCTCTGTGTACATTAGCTAGGGAAGGCCTATTTATAGGCATCCTCCTCATTTGTTAATAGCACTAATGAATAAGGCTTTCCATAACGAATGACCTCCAATTCACTAAGCATCCTTAACGATTGGACAATACTTTAACGAATGAACTTCATTCGCAATATCAATAGCGAATGAGCACTCTAACTTAACGAATGAGCCACATACACTACATCCCTAGCGTATGTGCTCCAAGGCTAACGAGTGAACTTAGTTTAACGAATGGACTCCATTCGCTATACAATCCATAACAAATGGGCCATATTACAGTCAATCTAATGACTAAACTACCCCTAGCCTATTTGATAAGCTACGGACAACAAATCATGCACTAACACGTAGGGAAATGTGAAGCTAAATTCCTTTTTCTCTTTTGGTCCTTTATCTTTTATGATTTGGCAAAATTGGCCCGAAAGTTTCAGCATGTCAGATAATGACATTGACATTTATTTCCAACCAAGATTGATGACATGAAAACACTATTGATGACTTGAAAGCCATGTCTTTTTGCAAAATTAATGTTTTTCCAGCATATGATAATTTCTTTAGATATATTACAAAAGGCAGAAAAATTGTCATGTAAGTGAAGAGAACATAGATGCGATATGGTTAAATAACTGGAAAAAAAAAATGGTGTACATGGGACATCAAAATTTTCAGCCAAAAAATCATCATTATCGGACAAAAACCAAGGAGTATAACGAAAAGATCGAGCGTGAGGATGTTAGGAGAGAATTTATACTTTTTTAATAGTTGAAAAAAAAATACTGTGTTGGGAAAAAGACCACATGTCGAGAAGGTATAGGCCCTAGGAAGAAGAGGTCATTTTTTTGGGATTTGCCTTACTAGAAAATTTTGAAGGTAAAGCATTGCTTAGATTTTATGCATATTGAAAAAAATGTATGTGATAGGTTGTTGGGTCTGTTGTTAAACAGTCCCAAGAAAACTAAAGATGGCATTAAGGTGCGCAAAGACTTGCAAGAGATGAAAATTCGAAAAGAGCTTCAACCTGTTGAGAGTGAGGACTCTTTACATCTGCCACCTGCATGCTACACGATGTCAAAAAAGGGGGAAAAGCTTTGTGAATGTGTGCGTGATATTAAGGTTCGACCATCATATTCTGCAAGAATTAAAACGTTGTTGTCGTTGAAAGATTGTAAGCTACTTGGCATTAAGTCTCATGATTGGCATGTTCTAATGATATATATGGTTCTGATTGAAATTCATGTATTGTTACCACCGAACCTCAGACATACAATCACTAAACTTTGTTTATTTTTTTAACAATATTCACTCAAAGGTCATTGATCTCAAACTTTGCATAAATGCGAAAAGGATGTTATCATTACCATTTGTGACATATATGTTATTTTTCCATTGTCATTTTTTGATATCATGGTTCACCTAGCTGTTCATATTGTACTGGAGATTAATAGTTGTGGCCCTGTATTCCTACGTACATGCACCCCTTTGAAAGGTATATAGATTTCTTGAAAGGACATGCAAGAAATCATAATCCACCCGAAGGTAGCATCATTGAAGATTATACAACCAAAAAGGTGACAGAGTTCTACACAATTAATGATCCATTTACCATTATGATTAATATATCAATTATCTTTATTATTCACATGTTACTAGAAGGCAATGTTGCAAAATTCTCTAGGCGACCGACTGGGGAGTTGGGAGTAGTCAGAGTACTCAGGGAGTACTCGGAGAGTACTCGGACATGGTAATTATAATGAAAATTAATTTTTGGATATTATATATTTATCAAAATAAGAATAATTCACGTCAAAGTGGTACTCTAGCTGACTCAGCAACTTTTAAATGACTTTTAACTGACTTTTAGAGAACCTTAGGCCGCCTAGCCCAACATTTGACCCCCTAGCCCGACTTTTGACCGCCTAGCCTGACTTTTTTTCTGACTTTTTATCGACTTTTAGAAATTCCTAACCCGACTTCTGACCGCCTAGCCCAACTAGTCTGACTTTTGACCATCTTTGCCCACCTCCGACTAATCCAGGCCAACTTGGAAAAGGTCTCCAAGGTAGGGGTCTTAGGACCGACTAGTCGGCCTTGGAATCTGACTTTTACAACACTGCTAGAAGGTGTAAAAAGTATTGGTGTTCCAAAAAATCATCTTTCGGGACAGCTTACGGTGTTAGAGAATTGTTTTGCGTTTTGATCTTTGTATAAAGTATTTTGGTATTAAAATAATGTATAAGGGTATTTTGGTAAATGTATATAAGGTTCACTTGTTAAAGAGTCTTTAACGAATGAGACCCGCGCGTATTAGAACTCGTCCTTAAGTATGTTTAACGAATGAGTGTTAATGTATGATGTCATTCGTTATATGAATTGCATAACGAATGACTTGATGAATGTGATGCTCATACGTTAGGTATGTCTAAAATAATGAGGTAATATTCTATATATCCGGTGATGTAAATTATTCTAATCAAAAGTTCTTATTTAATCGATTTCCAAGTCGTTACTCTACTCGAATCTCCTCTCAACACACACACTACACACACTAACGTAAAACCTACACGTAATTCATATCTAAGACTAGATCCGTAACGTAATCGAGATGATCATGGTTTATCAAGTGGTATCAGAGCATGTGTCTTATTGAATATAGAATTCGATAAAACCATTTGTTCGTAAAGTAATTTTGATCAATTGAATGTCTAAATCATAATAATTGGACTTGAATTGGACTTGGGGTTGTTCGCGATGATTCACTTAA
Organism: Bidens hawaiensis; assembly: GCF_021521415.1. Classification (NCBI taxonomy): domain Eukaryota; kingdom Viridiplantae; phylum Streptophyta; class Magnoliopsida; order Asterales; family Asteraceae; genus Bidens; species Bidens hawaiensis. The sequence continues at coordinate 113,837 of NW_027493920.1, forward strand.
CATTTGTGTTCACTGAATTGTATTGAATTGATCTGAACTGTAGTATTCAATTTGTGTGGGAAACATTCAAAGTTTTAATGTATTTGTTTCTGGTAAAATTGGATTAAATTTGAGATGTTTGTGGTGTTCAGACTGGTTTGTTGAGGTTCGGAATTGGATTACGAAGAATTTGTGTGGTGGATTGTATGATTTGGTTGTGGCTTGAATAGGTTTGGATCTGGTTTGAATCTAGAAATTATGAACATGATGAATGTTCATTCGTTAATTTCTTGATCACATTCATTCTTTTCAAGCTTCATTCGCTAGACAGTTATCAGGTTGTTGTAACTGCATCCAACAACCTATTCTTTATACTATATCTTATTCTTTGTTCAATCATTCGTCTCCTTTACAATTCGTTCATTATCTCATTCGTACTCTCACATTCGTAATCTCTCATTCTCATTCGTACATTGTTTCACAGCATTCGTCAATCACACATTCGTTGTTCACTGTTCCTCATTCGTTAGTGATAAAGTATCATTTGTTATTGTTCCATTCATGTGAACAGTATCACTTTCGTTAAACTTCTATGATTCATTCAAGTTAAAGCATTCTCATTCGTTATTCAAGTTTCACAAAGAGTCATCTCACTCCCTAAACTTTTAAATTTGACAGTTTTAACCTTTAAACTTTCAATCATGGAAAATTTCTATGATCTTGCTTCTCAAAATTCTTTAATGCAACAGATGCTGAACTATGATGCAGAGATCGGGTCTCATACTAAATTCCCGAGGCTCATGAATCTGTGTGATTTTCCTAAATGGGTGCCGAGATTTATAGCTCATCTGGGGGTCGTTCATCCGAAATGCATGAAGAGTCTGGAAACTACATATAAACCATTGTTGGTTGTAATGATGCCACTGGTTTCAAAGAAAAAGAATTTTGTAATATGTCTGCCGAGGAAATCAAGCCTACAAGATTGAAACTAAGGATTACTCTACATTAACAATGGCATTACCAGAGCATATTTTCCATGAGACGATCAACATTAAAATCTGTGCTTCTTTGTTTCATCATCTAAGAATGAGAAGTATAGGTAACACTAAGGAAAGCAAGAAATCTATGCTGAAATTTCAGTTTAGAAACCTTTGTCTCTTGAAAGGGGAGACAGTCAATGAATTATTGACAAGATTTTGTCATTTAATTGCTGAAATGACAAATTTTTCTATGCTTCCTGATGATGGTGACCAGATAGATACTTTGAAGAATGCATTACCCTCTTCTTATTCCACTTATCTGCTAGTGCTAAAAGAATATGGCTTTTCAAGAATGAAAATCTTACTACAGTGGAGTTTGTACAGAAGCTGGAGGAGAGAGAATATGATTTGAAATGTTAAAATTCTTCAAAAGACAATCAAGATCCAACTCTGTATGGTGGAACACTTCCTACGAGTAGTACATCTGCTCCAATCACTACTTTCTACTCCTAAACTAACCAAGAGATTCCTCAAGGGATTGAGTTTAATCCTAATGTATCATTCATGCCATCTAGATCCGGTACTTCTTCTAGTACAATTCCTCAAACTACATAAACACCTAATGTGAATATGAAGGAGGCTGAGGAACAATTTTCCTTCATGTGTGCTTTCATGACATCATATGAGCAGCTAGTGGGTAGCAAGATTGCTACAAGTGATTTAACTGATGAGGATTACGATCAAATTGATCCAGACGATCTTGAATTCATGGATCTAAAATGGAGCATGGCAATGACTATGATGAAGGTTAAAGGTTTAGGCAGAGGACGGGTAAAGATCTGCCGGCCATGAACAAAAGAATTGGCATTAACAAATTGAAAATCAAATGTTATAATTGCCAAGAGTTTTTCACTTTGCCAAAAAGCATGACGAACCGAAAAAGGAATACTCTTCTGGATCAAAGTCTCAAGACCAAAACTCCAACATGAAGTATAAAAACTTTGAATCCAAAGAGAAATCAAAAGGAGCTTAATCATCCAAACCAGGTGGATCACAAGATTTGGTTGCTCAAGAAGGAATTGATGGGTCTCAACCGTTGTTGGGTAATGTCCCGGCTGATGGAAATCAAGCAAATTTTGCAATATATCAGCAAGCTGATAAATTTGAAGATGCAAGGGGTGATCAACTTATGGATGAGAGTGATGATTCAGAAACTGAAAAAGAGGATTCAATCTTGGAGCAATAGGAAACTTTTGCGTGTATGGAAAAGATAGAGGAGGTAAGTTCTAACACTTCTAATTCTGTCTCAGTTGAATCTGTTATTGTAAGTGAATCTGTCGTTAATGCACAAGAGTGTTCTCATTGTGGTGAATATCAATCTAAACTTGATTCACTTTGTCACCACAACGATCAACTGGTTTGTGAGTTAGCAATGATTCGTCACAACTACCGAAAAGCAGTTGAGATTGATGAGAAATCAAAAGAAAAGATTAATGCTTTGTATGATAGTAATCATGATTTAAAGGCAAGGATTTCAGTCCAACTAATCATTATTGACAGTCAGTTTCAAGAAATCTTGACACTCAGAACCAATGTCACTAAGCTTGAAAATGAGATAGTGGAATTAAAGAATAAACTTGGTAAATTCAGAAATTCTTCTTTTCTGCTAAACGAGATTATTGAAGGGAATAATAATCAACAAAAAAATGGCAAAGCGGGTTTAGGGTTTGTTGAAATCCCTCCTCCTTTCATTGATTATACAAGTATTTCAGACATATAAGATCTTAAGAAAATAGATCTAGATAGTCATCTGACTGTTGATCCTCCTATGACTGGGAATAATATAATCAAAGAGGAAAAGCCTAAAATTGTCAAATCTTCAAAATCTGTCACTAAAAAAGCAATTCCAGTAACTTAAATTCATATCAATCTTGTTTTCTCTGAAAATGATTGTCATGGTTTGGTTGCAGAGATTTTTGAGCCACATGTAGTTCACAAAGATAGCAATATTCCACGTGAAAATAATATTCTCTATGAACCATATGAATTTGAGAAAGTGGTTAATGGTTCAAAAGCTTCATGCATGAATTCAAAGAAATTAGAAAAGCCTGTGATTTCTTATGCAGATTTACTAAGTCTTATAAATCCAATCAAGACTAATAAAGTAAAAAATGGTCGGGTTTACAAACTGAAAGGAGTAACTAAAGTATTTGATGAAAAAGTTGTCCCTTTAAGTTTAATTAAACCTGAACTGATTGAGAGTGTGTTCCAAGATGAGACATCAAACTTGAAGGAACTTGAAAAGGCCTTTGAAAAGTAAAAAACGGTTAACATATCACTGTGAAAAGAAATGCAAGTTTGATTAAATCGATAAATTTGTAAAATTATCCAGGTTGGGATACACTTCCAAGTTTTTCAAATTGTTCCAATCTAGATTTTCACAAAAACAAAAAGGCAAACAACATGGCAAGTTCAAGCTCTAATGTAAAGGTTGTAACTTTCGAACATGAGGTTTCACACATACCTGTCGATTCACCACAAATATTTGTGGATATGAGAATGTGCTTCTCATGTGGTGAGCGCGGGCATAATGCAAAACAATGTGGATCTAGGGTAAAAATTACTAAGAAACCTTTCTCTAATCCAATAGATACAAAGTTTACAAAGCTCTATTTTAGGATAGAGATATACACATTAATATTAATTGCATGGTAATAGATAATTGTTTAATATAGGTCTAATAAACAACGCCCCATTTCTCTAAAGTATTCCATATAACCATATCTCTTTGGCAAACTTGCAATTCCAAAATAAGTGATCCAACTGCAAGCCCGACTTCACCATAATATAATGTTAGGTTAAATATATAATCAATATCAATAATATAAATATTAATATATGTAGGGTCCTGGAACTAGAGATTAGCAAAGAGGGGAGCGTTGCTGGCTAGAACCTGTGTTTGGGAAGACGAATTGACCATCATGGCTTCCCAAGATTAAATATTCGTTTGCAATGGGGCTTCGATATGTCTTCAATTGCTACAGTTTTCAAGTCTTCAATTCTTTCAAAATTCTACTACAATTACAATTGTTTCTTTAATTATGTTCATCTCTACAATCTTCTTGGCAAATCAAGTGATTTTTTGGTTCTTCTCTTTTGGCTTCAATCGGTTTATCATGCTAACACTTTAGTCTTTTGTTTGGTGTGAAAGTCTTATTGGGCCTATTTTAATGATTGTTCAAATTATATGCATATGAGGCTAGGTGTAATAATTTAATTAAGGCTCATTTATTTTTTCTTGCAGAACAAGTTAGGTGCCCTGGTTTTCTCATATATATGTGTGTGTATTCATGTCATGTAATTGTAATCTTTGTTCTAAGCTAATAAAGAGAAACCCTAGTTTGCAGCACGTGGATGTAGACCCCCACAGGTCGAACCACGTTAAAATTCTTGTGTCATTTATTAATTTTTGTACTGGGTGCGTATATCATTTGTGCTCGTTTGTGTGTTGATTTGCTTCCAGGCACCGCTTTGTTCCTAACAAGTGGTATCAGAGCTTAGGCTAGTTGAATACACGGAATTGTACGAGAATGATGCGTAATTGTTTATCCCATTTCAAGTCTGGATTGCGATTAGGGTCTTGTAGTTCGGCTGAATTGGTCGCCGGCGCTTCAATTCTTGGAAGACCGACGGAAACATTAGGGTTTCAGAATAATTCTGGCGTCGATTTCTCAGTTCTTCGCCAGCAGGTTTGGCGACAGGATTGCTGGTAGTTTTGGACGAGACGAAGGTTGATGATACTACGGGTAGCCGGTGAAATCCGTTTGCCGAGCAGAGTCTGGTGGTCGATAGTTTATAGGTTTTGTGTTGGACAGAAATTAAGTTTGGTGGTAGAAGTGATCAAGTTTGATGGTGATACAAAGATTAAAACTTGTGTGGTCTAACTGCGAAGCTAGGGGTTGAGTAAAAAAAAATTAAGGTGGTTAGCAGGTCATATGTTTTTTTTCTCGAGGGGGGGGGGGGGGGGGGTGGTTTGGAGTGTATGTGGCTCAAGACCCAAATGGATTTTTTGGGGTAATGGTTCATCGTACACACACAAAAAGAAAAAAAAAATGGAAAAATTTTCATTTTTATTTTCATTCTTTTCATTATGTGTTTAACCAAGAGGTGATATGACTAACGAGATTTTGTGAAATTTTAAGTTCGGGTTTTGACTATTTATTATCACCAGTAAATTAGGGAACCGGGTAATGTGAAAATTTAGCGTTCGAGCTCAGATTTTATTGCAGTAGATAGTTTGAGGTGATTGTTTATAATTTATTTACAGTTACTTGAGTTATTGGTTATAGCAGGAGCAAATCGGTTTAATTTTACAGCGTTCAGTAAGGCTCGTACCATTGTTGTGTCTATTCACTGTTTTTTGTTCTTGTTTGTTACTGTTTGTAACATTCGTTACTTTTCAAACCTGAAAACACGACCCGTTTCGAATTTTTGGTTTTTGTTTATAAAGAATATATATAAATATATATTATTATATTCTCAAGTTTCATTTCAATGTATTTTCCTCATCGTTTATTATTAATATAATATTCACAAGGAATTATGTTCGTTTGTTTCTTTCTTTCATTTTGCTCAAAAATCAAACCTCCTAGATTTAAAGTTCATATTTAAACGGTTCGCAAATTAATCGGATATAATATGAAAGCAATCCAAATATATTTATATTTTTAACAAGTTATGTTATTAAACTAAATAATCACCCAACCCCAACCACCCAGTCCCTTTTTTCCGGCACGGCTGCCGGCGGTGACTGTCTTACTCCGGCGACCCTCAAATCAAGCCGTAATCCTCGCTTTTGACTCGTTTGATCAATATAATAACCATAGACCAACGTATTAAACACTAATCAATATATTAATTGCGTTGTAACAGAACCATATCGTCAGTTAAGCCCGTGAAATTTGCCGAAAATTACGTGCAATAACATTAACGAGTATTAAACAATAAACGCCTCAATTGAACCTATAAATAACACCTAAACCACCGTCTAAACTCGCACACAACCTCGATTTAACTTAATATACTCTCTTTAACACCTATACGATTCATCCACCCCGCTTCCGACCAACTCGCCGTTCGCCATCTTCCCGTCACTGTAACAGGTAACATGTATATGCTTTATGATCATCTTAATCCAGTAAACGAAACCCCAATCCTAATTTTATCATACATTAAAAGGATTAACGGATTTAGAAGTCTAGGGTTTTGAGGAAGAAGAAGAACAAGAATGGTTATTATAAATAAATTCTCTTCTGTTCTAAAACCAACCTATAGCCTAGCATACATGGTTTCATCTGTTTAATATTAACCAGGGGACCCGGGTTCAAACCCGGGTCATGGCACCTATTTTTTTTGGAATTGTTCTTTAGTTTCTAAATCAAGATTTAAATTAACTAAAAATTGTTTTAAATCAAATAAAATTATTTTAATTTAAATAAAGTAAAGTATAATTTATATTTTATCTTTTTATCTAAGAACCGACTTTTGTTTTCGTTAAAATTTCATGAAAACCCGATTTATTACAATAGTGAACACATTTCCGTTAATATTATAATTTTTTTTTCTCGTCAACTTTAAATTCGCTAACACCGTTGTAAACGAGAATGAAATGAGACCAATAAATTCCGTTTCCGATGAATATTAAAACTCTCTTATAAATGATAAATTTTTAATTAAATAGTATTAGAATAATTTAAACCCTTAAAGTTAGTCTATATTTTGTCAATTTTATAATTAGCTTTTGTTCATTAAACTTTATAATTCGTTAACAAAATCTCCTTCGAGATAAACCTGTCGTTAAAATTCCGTTAAAGTTTAAATATAATCTTACAATATTAAAATGTCATAGCATGCTTTATCATAATAAAATAACATTAAAATAATACAATATCCCGTTAACCAAATTATTTAACTCTTATTATCCCGTTAGATAGTCTTTACATTTTTGTATTTATTTTATTTATAGTTCGAGATGTTCGGCTGCTTCGGTTTCGTTGTTGTGCTTTCGATTTATATTTCAAGTTATCTTCGATTTCGAGGTGAGTTTCTCACAACCCCTTTTTAAACGTTTTCATATTTTGGGGTAGCATATGTATCTTATTACAAATTCAATGTATTACGATTTCACTTACAAACTACAATTCACTATATGGACTTGTGTTTTACTTGATTACTTGATCGAATTTACTTGCATGTGGTAGCCTCAATAAGTATGATCATACACCCCCCCTTTGCACTCTGGTCCATTTGTATCGAGTGGAAAATGGCCTCATTATCCGAGTACGTTGGTTGTTACCATTGGAAAGGACCTAACTTGCGCGATTACCCAAATACGTTGGTTGATACCAACTGGAAAGGACTTTACTTCCTCGTTTGTCACCTGTCCATATATTGTATGATTTTTACGTATTATATCAAACTGTGGGAATCTCACCAGCTATGTTCGTAGCTGACTTTATTTTATACATATGTTACAGGTGTAAAGATGCGAGGATGAACGTTAGAAGACACATAGCATGCTTATAGGATATTCAAAGAAAACTTATTATTTTGTTTGTTTATTTGTTACAACTTATATTATTTGATAAACTTGTGTTACATGATGATTTAAATGAAATAATGTTATTATGGTCGCCTAATAGTGTCACGTGTGTTTGAGCAATCTGTACGTCACACTCGGGCGTTTCCGCTTTAGCCGGGGTGTTACAGATTGGTATCAGAGCCGTGACTATAAGATAGGACATTAGACGTAGTGCCCTAGTTAGTTATATCTTATTTGTTATTTGTTAGGTTGCATGATAGAATTATGTGAGCCTTTACTTGATTGCTTAAAACGCACTTACTATTACTGTATTACTGTATTACTGATTTCATTAACGCTTCATGAACACAAGTACATACACACACACAAGTCCAAGACTTAGGCCTAAAACAAGTTTTTCAAAAGAAATTTCAAAATTCGGTGTTTCATCTTCTTAGAGACGGTTCTATGTGGCGTGTTTGTAGTAACTGTAAGGGGGACGTGCTTGTTTCCAGAACTCTTGACACCAAGGTTATTGAAACCTAAGGATAAGCAATGCGTATATATCCAATCAGACGTTGGACCTGGTTGCTTACCTGGAGAGTTCGGGAAGGGCATGAAACCTATTAAGCCAAATCGTTCCACCCCAACGCCATACGAATCGCAACTCTATGCTTTCAACCGTGATCATGTCCTCTTTGTGATAAGGATATGGTTGCACTCCTTAGGATGTCACACAAGTCATGGTGGTTCATGCAACGTGTGACTCCGACCCTCAATGTTTTACAATGTGTTTTAATTGAAAGTCTGTCAAGTCGTGGTGATACAAGAATAAACAGCTTTTGGTTAGATTTGATTACGCATTTTGATTTATACGTTTAAACTGAAAGTCTGTCAAGTCATGGTGATACACGAATACCCAACTTTCGGTTCGATTTGATTACACATTTATTTATTTTATTAGAACATAAAAATTATGATGATTCATACAACATGTGATTCCAAAATACTCTATCGTTTGTATTGTGGTTTTGACAAGTCATTGGGATATGTGAATAGTCGAGTTTCAATTCGTTTTCTTTATTTGTATATATTCATTACTTCTTATACTTTAAATTAAAAATTCGAAAGGTCATGGTGATACATGAATAGTCGAGTTTCAATTCGTTTTCTTTATTTGTATATATTTATTTTTTCTTATACTTTAAATTAAAAATTCGAAAGGTTATGGTGATACATGAATAGTCGATTTTTCAATACTCGTTTTCTCGTATGTTTTAAATTGAGAATTCGAAAAGTCATGGTGATGCATAAATTGTCGATTTTCAAGTCATTTTCCTTAAATAATTCGTTGATTTTAGTTTTAATTGAAAATTCGAAAATTTATGGTGGTACATAAACACTCGATTTTCAATTCGATTTCATTACTCATATTAGATTTGTATTAATTCCGTGTTTTTATTTCAAAATTTGATGTATTCTTATCCAAAAATTTACGAGATTAGTACTGACTCATGAGCACTTCGATTTCGATTTCAATTTTTGTTCCATTCGATTTTACTTATATATTTATTTACATATTTATAGGTGGATTCCGATTTTAGGAATCTCTTATATAACGTTTCTTTTGATTTTGATATGAATTTCATATTTGCGTCCAATGTCACACGAATTGTTCACACTTTATGCCTTATTGTTCTCCTCGACGCTGCCCTCGAAACTCAACCCACAAAACGACAACCCAAATCTTCAAGCAATTGACCGTCGGAATCCCGACCATGACAAACCAAGATTCATTACCAACCACAACAATACATTCAAACCTCAAAGCTATACCTAAGTAAATCCAAACCCAACCTAACTCTTGGATACTCAAACCCAACCCAACCAAGATATTTACACGAGAACCCACTCTTTGTATAGCACAGACGATCCCCCCACTCCGCTACCACAATATCGAAATACTCCAAGCTGTGATAATTTCGGCCAACTCATCAACTTCTGCCTCATAACTATACAAACTCAACACTACATGTTTATTCTCACGACCTACTACCCAACCTTTTGCTCTGCCTTATACTAATGCTTCAAGCCTGCTACCATGGTAATAACCCGAGCACACCCGTTATAAAGCCTAACTTGTTTTCGCCATGCAATACCTTACCCCGCATCCTTGACCACCTAAAAAAAAAAAGTCTGCTCATTTTCCAACACAAATACTTAATATTTCAAACTCATAAATTTTTCATGCATAATTTTCCACGATTATCTCTTTCATAAGCATCTCTTACTTAAAAATTACAAATATTGATTTTTTTTAATTAGTCAATTAAAAATTATTTGTTCACAAGATATTAAGTATATTTAAGTAGTTTTCTCCAAAAGAAATTTTTATTTTAACAAAATGGGTTATTACCAATATTATTATTATCATTATTATTATTACCACTAATAGTATTATTATTATTATAAGTATTATTATTTCCATAAAATCTTCAAAATAAAGTATTTTACTTTAAGCAAATTCCTAAGCCTGTGAGGCTATTATATTATCACCAGAAGAGTTTCATTAACCAACAAGGCATTTTCGGCGACTCTCCATTTTCTAGGGCGCCGGCTAACAGAAAACTTTTCATATTAAAATTTAATAAAGTTTCACAAACTTTAGCGCTAGCTAAGAAATTCTTTGCTAATCATTAATATTTTACTTTGAGCATCATGATTTGCAATGAATTTTTTTACAAACGAACTTAAAAAAAATGAATTTTTTTTTCTTTCCTTTCTTTTTCAACGTCAATGAGTTTCGACTAAGAAAATCATGACACCGCTTCTAAACACCTATCTTACCACCATCCCATAATAACTTTAATACCCCAAAACCCACATTCGAGAAGACAAGCATCGCAAGCTACGTTTTGTTTTTCTTTCGTTCTTCTTCATATATATATATATGTATATATATATATATATTTATTTATTTATATATTGTATTAGTCTATTTGGACGTTTTCGAAACAATTTTATGTACCGATTTCTTTCAAAGATTGTTTACGAAAGTAACATTGAGTTTCAATACTCGTTAATTAGTGAACTATTTTCATTCATAGTTACATTTTTGAACGGGTTTACTTTGTTATTTCAATCTCGTGGTCTATAACCGATTTTCCATAAACGTAATCGTTTAGTGGGAGTTGGAGACTATGATCGCGTTTATACACATGTTGAGTTTATTTTTATTACACGAATTGTGTAGTCATATTGTTCTATTCCCGTCCAACGTTTGGTTCGGAACATTTTGTTATTCATAATCCCAATGTTTTACCAATTTGAGATCAATATTTTAATTCGATCTGAAATTTCGATTATTTTATTCTCAATGTTTTACCAATTTGAGGTCAATGTTTTACTTTGATCTCGAAGTTGCAATTATTTATTAATCTCAAGTGTGCCTTATTTCACGTTGATATTTTAATTTGTTTATCGAGTCATTATTGGCTATAAGAACTTACTTGATTCTTTTATTAAAGTTTCGTTATTATATCTTTTTCTCGGACCTAATGCTTATCGACTTACGTGTTTACATTTTTGGTAGCTAAACGCTACGTTTACTTAAAATGTTATTTTCAATTTTATTATTTCATGTTCATGATTTCAATTGATGTCATCCATTATTATAATTATTTCAATTCTAAGGTTTTCACATATGGTCTTATTATATTTTAAACCCACACAATGGGGCGAATTATGTGGACCATCCGACGATAAAGGTAATTATGGGTCGACACGTAATTATCCAAGTCCTCGCATGGAAGACATAATAAGTACGTTGTGTGTAATAACTCGAAACCTGAAATGATTTTGAAAGACATGACAAATGCAGTATGATAAGGGCATGGTGGATACGCCGCTGGTACATCCTATATATAAGTGTCCTTGTCATATTACCATTTGTGGCGTCTTTCGGGTCATTCAAAGATCGACGTTATTGTTTTATTTAAATATGTATATAAAAATTGATAAAACTTTTAAACAACTCCTCATGTGAGTTGTTTTCTTCTAAAATATTATTTTTATTTTAATTTCGGGACGAAATTTCTAAAAGTTGTGAATCCTGTAACATTCGTTACTTTTCAAACCCGAAAACACGACCCGTTTCGAATTTTTGGTTTTTGTTTATAAAGAATATATATTATTAAATTCTCAGGTTTCATTTCAATGTATTTTCCTCATCGTTTATTATTAATATAATATTCACAAAGAATTATATTCGTTTGTTTCTTTCTTTCATTTTGTTCAAAAATCAAACCTCCTAGATTTAAAGTTCATATTTAAACGACTCACAAATTAGTCGGATATAATATGAAAGCAATCCAAATATATTTATATTTTTAACAAGTTATATAACATACTTTAGCTCAAGGTTCAAATCGTAAATACACTATAATTTAGTTTTAAAGGAATCTTGAAAGTTGGAGGGCCTGTTATGTAATTTATTCAAAATATGTCATTAAACTAAATAATCACCCAACCCCAACCACCCAGTCCCGTTTTTCCGGCACGGCTGCCGGCGGCGACTGTCTTACTCCGGCGACCCTCAAATCAAGCCGTAATCCTCGCTTTTGACTCGTTTGATCAATATAACAACCATAGACCAACGTATTAAACACTAATCAATATACTAATTGCGTTGTAACATAACCATATCGTCAGTTAAGCCCGTGAAATTTGCCGAAAATTACGTGCAATAACATTAACGAGTATTAAACAATAAACGCCTCAATTGAACCTATAAATAACACCTAAACCACCGTCTAAACTCGCACACAACCTCGATTTAACTTAATATACTCTCTTTAACACCTATACGATTCATCCACCCCGCTTCCGACCAACTCGCCGTTCGCCATCTTCCCGTCACTATAACAGGTAACATGTATATGCTTTATGATCGTCTTAATCCAGTAAACGAAACCCCTATCATACATTGAAAGGATTAACGGATTTAGAAGACTAGGGTTTTGAGGAAGAAGAAGAACAAGAATGATTATTATAAATAAATTCTCTTCTGTTCTAAAACCAACCTACAGCTTAGCATACATGGTTTCATCTGTTTAATATTAACCAGGGGACCCGGGTTCGAACCCGGGTCATGGCACCTATTTTTTTTGGAATTGTTCTTTACTTTCTAAATCAAGATTTAAATTAACTAAAAATTGTTATAAATCAAATAAAATTATTTTAATTTAAATAAAGTAAGTATAATTTATATTTTATCTTTTTATCCAAGAACCGACTTTTGTTTTCGTCAAAATTTCACGAAAACCCGATTTATTACAATAGTGAACACATTTCCGTTAATATTATAATTTTTTTTTCTCGTCAACTTTAAATTCGCTAACAACGTTGTAAACGAGAATGAAATGAGACCAATAAATTCCGTTTCCGATGAATATTAAAACTCTCTTATAAATAATAAATTTTTAATTAAATAGTATTAGAATAATTTAAACCCTTAAAGTTAGTCTATATTTTGTCAATTTTATAATTTGCTTTTGTTCGTTAAACTTTATAATTCGTTAACAAAATCTCCTTCGAGATAAACCTGTCGTTAAAATTCCGTTAAAGTTTAAATATAATCTTACAATATTAAAATGTCATAGCATGCTTTATCATAATAAAATAACATTAAAATAATACAATATTCCGTTAACCAAATTATTTAACTCTTATTATCCCGCTAGATAGTCTTTACATTTTTGTATTTATTTTATTTATAGTTCGAGATGTTCGGCTGCTTCGGTTTCGTTGTTGTGCTTTCGATTTATATTTCAAGTTATCTTCGATTTCGAGGTGAGTTTCTCACAACCCCTTTTTAAACGTTTTCATATTTTGGGGTAGCATATGTATCTTATTACAAATTCAATGTATTACGATTTCACTTACAAACTACAATTCACTATATGGACTTGTGTGTTACTTGATTACTTGCTCGAATTTACTTGCACGTGGTAGCCTTAATAAGTATGATCATACGCCCCCCCCCCCTTTGCACTCAGGTCCATTTGTATCGAGTGGAAAAGGGCCTCATTATTCGAGTACGTTGGTTGTTACCAACTGGAAAGGACCTTACTTGCGCGATTACCCAAGTACGTTGGTTGATACCAACTGGAAAGGACTTTACTTCCTCGTTTGTCACTTGTCCATATATTGTATGAATTTTACGTATTATATCAAACTATGGGAATCTCACCAGCTATGTTCGTAGCTGACTTTATTTTATACATATGTTACAGGTGTAAAGATGTGAGGATGAACGTTAGAAGACCCATAGCATGCTTATAGGATATTCAAAGAAAACTTATTATTTTGTTTGTTTATTTGTTACAACTTGTATTATTTGATAAACTTGTGTTACATGATGATTTAAATGAAATAATGTTATTATGGTCACCTAATAGTGTCACGTGTGTTTGAGCAATCTGTACGTCACACTCGGGCGTTTCCGCTTTAGCCGGGGTGTTACACTGTTATAGCTGAAGTGGAGATTGTTGTGATTGGAATGTTTGTCGGTTGTGAAGTTTTGGGTTGATCGGTTTGTCAAAGGGAACTTGGATTGGGTACTAATAATGGATAAACCTAGAGAAAATGGAACTAGCGGGTGTGATGGCGACGATATAAGTGAGAAAAAAAAGAGGTCAGTGGCAAGTCATGTGAGCTATTACTTCTTTGGTTGATCTTCTGGTTAGGGTTTGCATTAACTAGTTATAGAACCCTTGGTATCGCTTGCTTTCCATGAAAGCCTCTACTGTTGTTATAACTGTTTGTCTAGAACTGTGATAATTACTTCTTGTTCATTTTGAATTGTGAATGCGGTTTTGTTCAGTGGTAATCAGGGCTAAAACATTTGAGAGGATCGAGATCTTGTGCTGGGTAAAGTTATTTTCTAGGGAAGTACAATTGGGGTTCATCTCATGAGTGTTGGTTTGGCATGGGTTAAGATAACATGGACCGTAAGAGCTGGGCAAAGATGACTTGGTGGGGTTGGATAGAGGTGTGGACATTCTTAGAGTTGATGTCCAAAGATAGGAAATTTTGCTTATAATAATGCATATTCGGTGATGCATTGGAACTCAGTGAAAAGAAGTGAAGACTCTTGGGTTTGAGATTCCGGTATACTTCATTTCATGTTACCCACTATAGTGTTGTATTGGTGAATCTTACGGTTGAGGACTTTGGGTAGGTACATGCTTTTGTATCGGCAGAAGGAGTGAACCAACTTCTGAGTAGTAAAGTCTTAACTTGCTGAATCTGGTAGAGCTAGGGGTTTCAAATTGCATACATGAAGCCTGGAGCCACGGGGATGTCAGCTTGAGTGTATTCAAGATCTGAACATGGTCGGGGTGTTGGTAAAAGTGGGAAGACGAGGGGTGTTCTGGGTTCCGTTCCAAAGCGATATTGGGTTCGAACACCAGGAATCCAAATGTGAAAATCTCTCCTTGGTATAGTCTGCTGATTTGTGGAGTCTTTACCCTCTGGATGTCTCTAGAGCCGGTAGTGCGAATCAGTGGGAGCCGGTTGAGATTGAGGATGTGTCATTCACAGGTTTTTTCATGACTGGGTCTATGATGACCAAATTGAAGCTTTTGGGAGTTTTAGTGGGACTTTGGGTAAACTGATGAAAGGGCCGCTGCAACTAGGTTGATTGGTTGAAATCTTAGCTTGCTCATAGAGAACTTGTGGCTTGGATAACTTCTATTGTTGAAGTTTTGGCATGTTCTTAGAACTTGAGACTTAGTGGATTTATGTTATTAAATATTACTAGAGTTGCTGGATGATAGGGTTAATTATTTTCTTGGATGGCAGGCTAGATTATTCGTAAGGTCTTCAAGTGGGAGATTGTTGGGTGTGAAGGCCTTAATGAGCCGGTTTTATTCAAATTAGATGCATATGGGGCTGGGTCTAATAATTTAAGACAAGAATTGCAGATATTGTTCTTTATGTTTGTACTCAGTTTCACACATCGTCCTCTGTCTTTAAAACTTATCTGTTTATCCTTTACGTTTACAAATCCAATAGAGTTTGTCATTTGACCCTAACCTAGTTAGTTTTCCTCGTTAAATCAGATTATTAGCCTTAAGTTATCACCGCCGAAAGAACATCACCGGCCACCTACCTCTTCGGAAGACCACCACTAGTCACCCACTCCACCGGAAGACCGTCATCGGTCTCTTGCATCTGCATATTTGATTGGCTTCTCCAACTTCTTTGATAGAGAACGGCCACCGACGACAACCCTCATCGTCTCTTTTGTTTTTCCGGTGATAGATGATGAAAACCCATATCTATGACCTCCACGAACATTGGCAACACCGTTTTCCAGCAGTGGTGCGTGGAACACCGTTTTTCCGCTGGTGGTGGCGACGATGTTCCTGGATGGAAACGAGGTCGTTGTTCTACTAAGATGCGATTACAGGTTGATAAAAATCAGGTGACACTAAGAAGTCATGATTGTTCAACTGAAAGACGGGATTCAGGTGTTGAACACTCCGAACTCAAAGGAAATTAAACTCCATTGTTGCAGGAACAAAGCTTTAGCTCACCAATAAGGAACTTGAATATAAAATTGAAGAAGAATGGGGATGGAGATGAGATTATAAAAATGAAAAAGTGAAAATGTGTAAAGGTGATGTGATGGTGGAGTGAGTGAGGGGTTTCAGATTTAGGGTATGTGTTTGGGGAAGATGAAGAAGGTAAGTGAAAAGACTTATCTACCCTCAAGTGACTTGCATGTGATCTAATTTAATGAAAAATTTTAACCGGGTTAAGGCCATAGGACAAATGCTGGTGGATTTGTAAACGTAAAGGATGATGAAACAGATCAATTTTAAAGATAAATGACGATAAGAGAAATTATACAAACATATAAGACAATTTTTGTAATTATGTCATAATTTAATTAGGACTCATTTATGTTTTCTTGGAGAACAATTTAGTTTCCTTACTTTTCTCCTATATATATTCATGTCATGTAGTTGTAATCTTTAGTTCTAAGTTAATAAAGAGAAACTCTAGTTGCAGTCTGTGGATGTAGGCTCCCACAGGACGAACCACGCTAAAATGCTTGTGCCGTTTATTATTTTTTGTACTGCGTGTGTATATCGTTTGTGCTCGTTTGTGTGTTGATTCGCTTCCAGACACCACTTTATTACTAACATCTTTAATAGGTTATATTTGCTTAATTTGAGTAATTAAGTTCATAACTTGATTCGTCTATTGATTTAGATTTTAGACATTTATGTAATAAAGTGATTACTTAGATTAGATACTGTTGGTTGATATTTTTTTTCAATAAGAATTTTTTTTTTTATAATAATTTATCATTAAAATCAAAACGATTACAATAAAGTGGCAGGCAAACGGGCAACAAGCTGCGCCACAACCCCTTTTTGAATAGCAAAACCAATTCTACTAAAAACAAAGCGTTGGGTCGTAAGAGACGACAAAGTACCATGAACGACACGCTAAACCCTGTTTAGAAAAATCACGGCCTCTGGGGCCAGAAACCCAAATGTATCAAAAGCAAAAGGGAGAAACACGTGTTGATTTTCTAAACAGGCTTTCTCATGTTTGGCAACTTTGCTCGATTCGGCCTTCAACGCAGCCTGACCCACAACAAATCCGCGGTCCCGGAGCCCAACATGAGGAGACACTCCTGTAAGGTCCACACAAGCGTGTTTCCCCCCTGCCCACTCAAACACAAGAATATCAGTCATTGTCAAATAAAAACGTAAAGCATGAATATAGTCATTCAAATATATTTTAACTTCGGCTAACTACAAACTTATTAATATATTATTACCGATCTTCTCATGCCCAGATGGAGTATTTATATCAAACTAGATTTCTATCCGGCGCGTTGCGTCAGGGCAGTTGGCAAAACCCCAGCATTGAAATCCTGGCGTTGGTAAAACCCGAGCATTACGACGATGAGTTGACACGAATTCAGTCAATACCAACTTAAGGTATCGGAATTAAAACAAAAGGATCGGTAAAACTCGGGCGTTGCGGTGGTGAGTCGGTAAAACCTGAGCGTTGTTGGTCTCGGTATTTGTGGTGGTAAATCGATACAAATTTAATTTGTTTCAATTATGCTCGTTACGATACTGGAACTACGAAACAAAATAAAAATACAAAAAAAAAAACTTTGTCCAATATCGGACCGCCACTTGGACCAATAAGATGCTAGCGACGCCAAACTTCAAATTTAATTTGTTTCAATTATGCTCGTTACGATAATGGAACTACGAAACAAAATAAAAATACAAAAAATAAAAACTTTGTCCAATATCGGTCCACCATTTGAACCAATAAGATGCTAGCGTCGCCAAACTTTCAAATTATATATAATAGATAATAGGTTTTTAAAAATAGACCTTGACATTTTAGTTAAATTTAGGGCACCAAAAAACTTGAGTGTGCCTCTTCTTTTCCAAACAAGTAGGAGATTGAGTTATAATCCCTCTAGAAAATAAATCCCACCTGAGTGATTTTTGTTCTCCAAACTAGGGGCGGTAATATATGTAGGTTGCATATACGTAAAAAAAATTACAGAATTTTTTACGCACCGAGTCGAATTATTACACATGTGTAACGGACGTTTAAATTTGTGTAATCACTTATATTTTTATTCTCTCTCATACTTTAATTTTTTAATCATATTTAATTTCAATCATATAATCTAATCTATTTAATTAAATATGCGGTCAAGAATGAAGTTCTTAAACCTTAACAAGGTTCTCAAAATATCCATCCCCTAAAACCCAATACATATATATATATATATATATATATATATATATATATGATGCGTATCATTACAGAACTGATAAATTATTTAAGAACTTAAAGGAACTATTAATAACTAATGTTTTTTATAAAAAAAACTTTGTATCTTAATTCCCAGCAAGAAAATCATATGTTTTTCAAAGTCTACGTTAAAGATCATCTACATTTAGATATACTTCTTTCAATTTCATCGTCAATGTGAAACATCTATTTTATCATAGTAGGTATAACCAAAAGGGTTGGATTCAAATCTAGTGTTCTTTTAAAAAATGAAAAGAAAAATATTTCTCAAAACTAATATTGCATGCCGGACATTTACGTGGCCAATGGATTACATGATTAATCATCCATTAAATAGCTTAATTATAGCAATCTCTATAGTTAAGATGCCTCTAATATTTTTTAAATCTTTAACCAATAATGAATATATAATCCAAGTATTACGTTCATGATTGACTTTCAAAAAAGAATATTGCTTATCATCAACTTGTGTTTACATTTAAGAAATGGAATGTGAAATCTAATTTGAGATCATTGGATCAAAAAAATTATAAAATTTGACGTCACCCGTTATAAAACTAGGTGACGTTACCCCTGCATAGCACACTGGAGAGAGAAACAAATACAAAAAAATAAACTTGAACTTTAAAACTCATGGTAAATTCTAAATGAGAATCACTTTTGAGTTTTAAAAACTCAAAAGAACTTAATGTAACATTTATTTTTAAATTTTTTTACACATATTTAATATATGTAGGTTGCATATACGTAAAAAAATTACAGAATTTTTTACGCACCGAGTCGAATTATTACACATGTGTAACGGACGTTTAAATTTGTGTAATCACTTATATTTTTATTCTCTCTCATATTTAATTTTTTAATCATATTTAATCTCAATCATATAATCTAATCTATTTAATTAAATATGCGGTCAAGAATGAAGTTCTTAAACCTTAACAAGGTTCTCAAAATATCCATCCCCTAAAACCCAATACATATATATATATATATATATATATATATGATGCGTATCATTACAGAACTGATAAATTATTTAAGAACTTAAAGGAACTATTAATAACTAATGTTTTTTATAAAAAAAACTTTGTATCTTAATTCCCAGCAAGAAAATCATATGTTTTTCAAAGTCTACGTTAAAGATCATCTACATTTAGATATACTTCTTTCAATTTCATCGTCAATGTGAAACATCTAATTTATCATAGTAGGTATAACCAAAAGGGTTGGATTCAAATCTAGTGTTCTTTTAAAAAATGAAAAGAAAAATATTTCTCAAAACTAATATTGCATGCCGGACATTTACGTGGCCAATGGATTACATGATTAATCATCCATTAAATAGCTTACTTATAGCAATCTCTATAGTTAAGATGCCTCTAATATTTTTTAAATCTTTAACCAATAATGAATATATAATCCAAGTATTACGTTCATGATTGACTTTCAAAAAAGAATTTTGCTTATCATCAACTTGTGTTTACATTTAAGAAATGGAATGTGAAATCTGAATTTGAGATCATTGGATCAAAAAAATTATAAAATTTGACGTCACCCGTTATAAAACTAGGTGACGTTACCCCTGCATAGCACACTGGAGAGAGAAACAAATACAAAAAAATAAACTTGAACTTTAAAACTCATGGTAAATTCTAAATGAGAATCACTTTTGAGTTTTAAAAACTCAAAAGAACTTAATGTAACATTTATTTTTAAATTTTTTTACACATATTTAATATATGTAGGTTGCATATACGTAAAAAAATTACAGAATTTTTTACGCACCGAGTCGAATTATTACACATGTGTAACGGACGTTTAAATTTGTGTAATCACTTATATTTTTATTCTCTCTCATACTTTAACTTTTTAATCATATTTAATCTCAATCATATAATCTAATATATTTAATTAAATATGCGGTCAAGAATGAAGTTCTTAAACCTTAACAAGGTTCTCAAAATATTCATCCCCTAAAACCCAATACATATATATATATATATATATATGATGCGTATCATTACAGAACTGATAAATTATTTAAGAACTTAAAGGAACTATTAATAACTAATGTTTTTTATAAAAAAAACTTTGTATCTTAATTCCCAGCAAGAAAATCATATGTTTTTCAAAGTCTACGTTAAAGATCATCTACATTTAGATATACTTCTTTCAATTTCATCGTCAATGTGAAACATCTAATTTATCATAGTAGGTATAACCAAAAGGGTTGGATTCAAATCTAGTGTTCTTTTAAAAAATGAAAAGAAAAATATTTCTCAAAACTAATATTGCATGCCGGACATTTACGTGGCCAATGGATTACATGATTAATCATCCATTAAATAGCTTACTTATAGCAATCTCTATAGTTAAGATGCCTCTAATATTTTTTAAATCTTTAACCAATAATGAATATATAATCCAAGTATTACGTTCATGATTGACTTTCAAAAAAGAATATTGCTTATCATCAACTTGTGTTTACATTTAAGAAATGGAATGTGAAATCTGAATTTGAGATCATTGGATCAAAAAAATTATAAAATTTGACGTCACCCGTTATAAAACTAGGTGACGTTACCCCTGCATAGCACACTGGAGAGAGAAACAAATACAAAAAAATAAACTTAACTTTAAAACTCATGGTAAATTCTAAATGAGAATCACTTTTGAGTTTTAAAAACTCAAAAGAACTTAATGTAACATTTTTTTAAATTTTTTTACACATATTTAATATATGTAGGTTGCATATACGTAAAAAAAATTACAGAATTTTTTACGCACCGAGTCGAATTATTACACATGTGTAATGGACGTTTAAATTTGTGTAATTACTTATATTTTTATTCTCTCTCATACTTTAATTTTTTAATCATATTTAATTTCAATCATATAATCTAATCTATTTATTCATATAATCTAATCTATTTAATTAAATATGTGGTCAAGAATGAAGTTCTTAAACCTTAACAAGGTTCTCAAAATATCCATCCCCTAAAACCCAATACATATATATATATATATATATATATATATATATATATGATGCGTATCATTACAGAACTAATAAATTATTTAAGAACTTAAAGGAACTATTAATAACTAATGTTTTTTATAAAAAAAACTTTGTATCTTAATTCCCAGCAAGAAAATCATATGTTTTTCAAAATCTACGTTAAAGATCATCTACTTTTTTTTTTTTCATTTTTTATACCACTCCAAAGATTCATTAAGAATTATAAAGGGCCATAAAAATTGATTATCTTTAACAAACGGGGATTGAACTGGATTTACAACTTTATAACCGAATAGCAAGCAAATTCACAATTATTTTATATTGTATAGATTTTATCCCCCGTATTACGGGGGATGTTTTACATTATTCGTTTTTAATATTTATATATATATATATATTTGGATTTTAATTTTATTTATTGTAAGAAAGTTAATAATTAATATACTATGATGAAATGGTTTCACAAATAAATGATATGTTATAATCCGGTTTAAAAGCTATCTGGGTTTGGTGATACCCATTACCCGTTTATTTTATTTATTATAAAATTGTTTCTTAATTATAAATAATATCTTTTTTTAAAATAAAATAGGATATTAATTTTTAGTATATTCCTATTTTCTAAAATTTTCATATCAAATATTTGATGAGATTATTTTTTAATATAATGAGATGTTATAACCCGTTTAAGAGCTATCTAGGTTAGGTGAGACCTTTATCCGTGAATTCGGGTCAAATGCGTGAGAAGCCTTCATTTACAAATAAAGTAATCTGATGGCTTGAGAAAATGGTTGTTTTACATTTTTCGTTTTTTAATATTTATTTTTTGGATTTTAATTTTCTTTATTGTAAGAAAGTTAATAATGTGGTTATGGTTTGATGATGAAAGAGTTTCATAAATAAATGATATGTTATAATCCGTTTAAAAGCTATCTGGATTTGGTGACCTATGACCCGCTTATGGTTTTTACTATAAAATTGTTTATTAATAATAAATAATATCTTTTTCTTTTTAAATTGGATCTTAAATTTTAGTATATTCCTATTTTGTAGGATTTTCATATCAAATAATTTGTAAGATTAATTTTTAATTTAATGAGTTGCTATAACCTGTTTAGGAGCTATCTGGTTTTGGTAAGACCCATATCCATGAATTTGGGTTAAATCAATGAGAGGCCTCCATTTAAAAATCAAGAAATCTGGTGGCTTTCATAAAAGAGGGGAGCGACCACATCACGACACATAGGATTTTTTGGTTTTCGTTTATATATATTATAGATATTAATCAAACTTGTTGGTTGATAATCCAAAATTAAAGTAGGGTTAGAGACCTTTGGGATAAGCGTGATGAATGATGCATTGCATCTTTTGGGATTCGGTGATTTTGGAAAGAATCTATAGCGCATGCCATAACATCATTTTGCATCAATGACCAATGTTTCTTATAAAAAACAAACGAAAATCCATCCGGTCCCGGGGCCTTATCACTGCCACATTCCCATATAGCTTCTCGAACTTCCCTGAGAGAAGGAATCATTTCAAGAAATCTAACCGAGAAGGAATTAAATTCTTAAAAACATTGTCTTGCTCTATTAAATTTAATTTCCTCGAAATGTTTGAATATACCCGCATGGATTGATAAAAAAAAATCTTTAATTTCATCTTGGTTCGATCTCCACATACCCCTCGATGTTGGATCCCCATTATCGTTGTTTGTCTTCTCTTTTTGTTAATCAAAGCATGAAAAAACCTCGTGTTTTCATCACCTTCATTAGCCCATTTAAGCTTAACGTTTTGTAAAAGTTCTTTATTCTTCAAATTTTCAATCCCTTACAACTACACCCATATAGTCTTTCTCGCTTCATTATTTTTTTTAACTTAAATCCCATTTTCTAACTCCCCTTCGATGATCTCCATTTGGGAATAAAGATCCTTTTGTTTTCCGGTCTCCATCAGTTTTCTATTCGCATTTCAAATCTTCAACTCCGTTTTGACCAATTTCAGTTTTTCTTTAAGAGTTAGAATGAGAATTGCACCCTTCATTCCCCTAAGCCTCGAGGACCACCTATTCATATAAATCAAATTAATTAAAAGTTAGGGTGCAGAGGGCACAACCAAGAGGGCACAACCAAAAGATTTTCAGACTACCATAAGATCCAACCGATCTTTCACTGTCATCTCAGTTTTACCCTAAAGTACTCTAAGGTGTGGCACCACCTGCCACTCCTTTCAATCACCCTTAAGAATTTTAATTTATAATTAAAATTTACTAATAAATTAAAAGTTTAAAAACACAAAAATAAATAAAAATTAAATTCAAAATAAAATAAAATAAAATCTATGCATTTTTATTTATTTTTTTGTTTTTAAATTTATAATTTATTAATAAACTTTAATTAAAAGTTAAAAAATTGTTTAGGGTGATTTAAAGGTGGACTTATATTTTCAGTTTTTAGCTTTAAGAAGTTTTGATATTTATGAAAGCTTGATTTCTACTTATGAATTTTAATAAATTTTATACATGAAATGAATCAACTAATTTGTATAAACTAGCAAGTTGCCTTTAGATTTTCCAATCACAGCTAATTGTCCAAAGTTTAAGTTGATGGGGTCGCTTTTGCCAATTATACATGTCGCCCGATTCTTTAATAAATAGTTTTTTGTTGACGTTGACTTAACTTCATGTCTATATATTCAGGGCTAAAGCCTTGAGACTTCCATTCATCACCTTTGATCAGAGTTGAAAGATAGCTGATTCAATAATCATGGGTATATTGGCTCATTATATGTTCCTGTGATTCTATTTCATTTATATTATTTACTAATAGATATGATATGGCAGCCTAAAGGATGAGCCACCCAAGCACAAGCTCTGGTCCTGCAGTTCCAACCACTCCGGAGAACCATACGATTTCGATTCCTCCTTCAGTGCTACCAGAAAAAAAACTACCTTGTTTGGATCTAATTCAAGGTAATTAATCTCTCAAATGTTTTGTTTGTTTTGTTTTATGGATATATGTTTCATGTAAGATGTGTTTTTTTTTAAGAGCAACGTTAAACTACAAGAATACGTGAAGTAAGCACCGACAAAATATAATATAGAAAGGTTACTGGTCTAAAGTTAAAACCCAAAAATGAGGCAAATTGTAACTGACCAGATTGTTTAAATTGAAGGAACTAGTAGAGACAAATACATTGAACGCGGTATTCCACTTTACGAAGCAGCCATCAAAGGAGATTGGAAGTCTGCTGAATGCATTCTTGAGAAACAGCCAGATCTGATAGGTTATGCTATCACTGAAAACATGGAAACGGTGCTTCATGTTGCAGCTTCAGCAGAGAGGACCAAGGCTGTGGAAGACTTTGTGACAAATCTTGTACAATTGATGGAAAGGGAGGATCTTGAGCTACAAAATAAAAACGGGGAAACTGCCCTCAGTTTAGCAGCTCAGGCAGGAAACATTGAAACAGCAAAGATAATGGTGGAAATGAATCGGGGATTGATTGAAATCCCTAATGACAATAAACTTAAGCCACTCTATATGGCTGCTTTATTTACGAATGCTGATATGGTGAGTTATCTGTATGATAACTCTAACCAGATGAGGGGTGATTATTGGGACAACAGGAATCGGGGTTGGGTCCTACAAAAGTGTGTTGAAGGTGAAATCTTTGGTAAGTAGTTCTTTCATGTTGGCATTTAATTAGCAAGTTTTCTTTTCTTGTCCGTTTACTTTTATGCGTCAACCTATTCAACTCCTCTGATAAAGCGATCATATATTCTTGTGCAGATGTTGCTATAAAAATACTTAATGATCGCCCTGAATTAACTAATAAGAAGGGTTTGCTTACCGACATTCTCTTAGCTTTGGCTAAAAATACTAAGGTATTTGAAGGAGAAAAACCAAATTTTGTCATCAGATTCATCAAGTCAAGTAAGTTTGTGCTCTCCTTGTTAAATGTTCTTAGCATCATCATACTTTCGACACATGAACACTAATGCTTGTGATTTGGAGGTGTAGTTACAACTGATCTCACCTCTATCTATTAGCTTCTACGAAGCAGTAGTTTATTCTATTCATTCTATTAATTTTTTAAACGTTTTATGTGTTAAATACATTAACAAAACCAAAGAATGTGGTAGTCTCTGTTTGTTGGATGATTGGAATTTCAACTATCAGTATAAAAATTTTAAAACTTAATAACTAATATTCTGTTATAGTTATACACAACTAATATCCAGATACTTATGCCAATTTATCTCTTTGTATACAATATGATGGTCTTCTTGATTGTTCTTTTTTCCCGTTTTGCGTGTCAATGCAGGTTCCCGTGAAAAACAAAGTGAATTAGCCCTGAAATTACTAAAAATAATATGGGAAAAAATTGCCAAAATGTCAAAGACCGATATTGATGACATACTCCGAGGGCCGGGTGTTGACCTTAGTAAGGAAAAAAAAGATAAAGAATGTGAAGCTCTGCCATGCTTACAAAAAATTCTGGAAAAAATGGACATGATGATGCCTAAGAGCGAGACTGTAACTCAAAATCAAGAAAAGAAGAGCGAGACTGTAACTCAAAATAAAGAAAATAAGAGCGAGTCTATAACTCAAAATAAAGAAAAGAAGAGCTATCCTACCCGAGTACTTTTTGTTGCTGCCAAAGCGGGCAACACACGTTTTATAACCGAGATTATTCGCTTGTATCCTGACGCGATATGGAAAGTAGATGACAAAAACAAAACTATCTTTCACTTAGCCATCAAACGTCGTCAAGCAAAGATCTACAATTTGTTATATGAGATTGGTGCGATGAAAGATTTAATAACTCCGATAAAAGACGCAAAGGGTAATAACATGTTGCATATGGTTGCAAAGAGTGGTAAGGAAAATAGATTTCAAGATTTGTCTGGAGTTGTCTTACAAATGCAACGAGAGTTGTTATGGTTCAAGGTATACCTTTCTTTTGTAGTTTATATATCATCTTTCCTCTTTCATATGTTCTTAAGATCCACTTGGATGCGAAACGTATAATAATGTTGCAAAAACTCTAAGCTTGAAAGGAAAACAAGTACTATGCATTCCTCCTTCTAAATCATTTTATTTAAGAATTCTTAATTATTAATTAATAGTTTCTTAAATATTCATATTTAATACATTACGTACTTACGATTTTTTTAAGTACAACAAAAAAATTGTTTTAGGGCAATTTTTACGTGACATCTTAACTGTTTGACCGAAACGGTTTTGACGTACAAAGAAATTAGTTTTGAATCATTAAATGACTTGATATTCCAGGAGGTAGAGCAAATGATCCCACCTCAGTATAGACAAAAGAAGAATAATGCTGGTGAAACACCAAAAGACTTGTTCACTAAAAAACATGCAGACTTGGTAACAAAAGGAAAGGAATGGATGAAAGATACAGCATCACAGTGTATGGTGGCAGCAACCCTCATAGCCACCATCGTGTTTGCGTTTGCTTTTACGCTTCCTGGAGGTTACAACCAGGACACTGGTATTCCGTTCTTCCGCAAAGAACCATCCCTCATTATTTTTGTGATTGCTGATGCAATTTCTTTAATATCCTCGTCAACCTCGGTCCTCATATTCTTGTCTATCCTCACATCACGTTATGCTGAACATGATTTCTTGGCTTCATTACCCCGCAAACTAATATTTGGTATTACAACGCTCTTCCTCTCTATTGTAACTATGATGGTTGCATTTAGTGCGAGTTTCTTTGTACTTTATAATAAAAAGGTGGAGTGGGTCCCAATCACTATCACTAGTTTGGCTGTCCTGCCAGTCATTTTGTTCATTATACTGCAATTCCGTCTTGTGAACATATGGATCTAAATATCTCTTTAAGCCCAAGAAACGCATTCTTTACTATTAATCAAAACCTTTGTTACATGTTTTTTCCTTGCAACATTCATGCATTTATCATCCTCTTTTATTGTCCTTATATGCTTTTATTTGTAAACTTGTAATCATTTCGAGTAAAATAAGTTTTGATTTGTTTAGTCAGTTCCTTCAATTTGTTATCACTTTGATAAACACACATGTCCATGTTGGAAGGTTTAAGATATGCGACTCAATATCCATTGCATAGCATCTAATTGGCTAAATAACGACCTGTTACATAGATGTATGCTATTTATGTTTATTTAGTAATTGGATCTTATTACTTCTTTATATGACCTAAATAAGTTTGATAGGTCTTTTGAATCGACGCATGTGAATTAAAGTATTAGTTTATTAATTTTGTATTTGAAGCAAAGGTGTAAATAGGCTAAACAAATTTATAAATTTCAATCGTTCTCAACTTAAGTTTGCTTAGCCTCAACTTTTGCTCAATGAATCCTAATAAACTTTTAAACTTCATTATTTTTTTTAACTAAAGCATATTTAATAATATGGGAATTTTCGATTTCTAAAACCTTCATCGTTTGAAAATAGATCTACAATCTATATCGTAGAGATCAGAGTTAATTTATCTATTCGTTTTCTAAATTTTGAAACGTCTTAGAAAATGATGGAACAAAGACTTATATGTATTTCTTATGTGTTCATCGAACATTACAGAGCCAAATAAATAGAATTATACAATGTCATAATATAAGAAAAGCCAATAAGTAAGGTTACAATTACGTGACTGTAATCAGACAAGATATGAGGTCAAAGGACTTTGAAAGGAAGGAAATAATTACTCCAATACTCCCCCTCAAGTTGGAGTGTGTAGGTTTCTAACACCCAACTTGCCAAGGAGAAAGTGAAGTTGTTGAGCACTTAATCCCTTCGTTAGCAAGTCAGCAAGTTGCATGTTGGTGTTGATGTAAGTGGGCTGAATGTCTTTAGAATCGACTCGTTCACGAACAAAATAACAGTCCATCTCAACATGTTTTGTTCTTTCATGAAAGACGGGGTTATTTGCAATATGGAGGGCTGTTTGGTTATCGCAATACAATGGAGTAGGACTGTCCAAAGGAACGCCCAATTAAGTTAAAAGTAATATTGTAAAAGTAGGTTTACAAGTCCGAGTACTCCCCGAGTAATCGCAACAAGGTACGTCACCGAGGGGAGTTTCTTTAACTCCGCCTAGTTACTAAGAATTGATTAAAGATGGTCAACCTCAGCCAGAATCACATTTAGTCGGTGGACTTAAGCCGATTTTGACTTAGAAAATAAAACATAATTCTTATTTCTATAATATTAAAGAAAAAATATCATTTTTTTAATTAATGATTAGTATTTCTTAGAATAATTTATTGTGTTTTTCTTCTATGTATATTGATATTTACATATGTTGTTATAAATATTAGTAAAATAATGATATTTGATATATATATAATATCCAAAAATTAATTTTCTTTATATTTACCATGTCCGAGTACTCTCCGAGTACTCCTGAGTACTCCGAGTACACCCAACACCCTAGTCAACCGCCTAGGGTCTGCCTAGCGACTTTTGCAACCTTGGTTAAAAGACATCTAACCCATAGGACCTCGCTGACCGTAGAAGCCATTGAACGATACTCGGCTTTTGTAGATGAACGGGAAACCACTGATTGTTACTTTGTCTTCTAAGATATTGGTGTCCCACCCAAGAGAAGCAAGTAACATGTACGAGATCTGCTCATGTAGGGGCACCCAAGCCAATTAGAGTCACAATAAGCGGTTAAGTTGCAACCTTCCTCCCGTAGGAGAAGAACACTTGGGCTTGAATCACTTTCTCGACCACGCGCTTAGTTTCTTGAACACTCTTCATTGTACTTTGAATTTTGGAACTTGGATCTTTGATTGGAATCTGACTCGTAACCGGCTTGTCTTCTTTCAGTCCAATCCTTTGAAGATCCCAACCTGCAAAATTCTTCATTCCAATGCTATTTCGTTTATCGGGACTTGTTATCTTGAGGCTAATCTTGTATAATCGGTCCTTGGTCCTTGTCGCCTTCATCAAAAGCTTACCTGTATCATCTTTAATGGTTAGCAAATCATGTTTCATGTGAATCTCGCATCCACCTTCCGTTGCTTGACCAAGGCTTATGATATTGCATTGTTGGCTTGGGATGTAGTAGACATCAATCAACAGGCGCTGCTCCCTCGTTTTCCCTTCAATTAAAACCGACCCTTTTTCCCGAATATCAATACAAGATTCATCTCTGAACTTCACCGTTCCCGTTTCTTGTTCATTCAATTCATAAAAATACACTTTATTACCCGTTATGTGATTCGATGCTCCGTTGTCGAGATACCAAACATCTTTCTCCATCGGCTTGGTTTCGAAACGCTTTGGAATCACACCATCTTCATTCAGTAAAACCGTCTTTTGATCACCTTTAATCATAAATAAAGATGGATCAAAATCATTAACTTTGTTCAAATTAGATTCTTCCTTTTTCTTCATACGTTCCGGGCACATAGATGCAAAGTGACCAAACTCATCACAACGGTAACACTGAACCTGTTATCTATCCTTTCTTCCCCTTTGACGATCATTGGTTCTTCTTTGTCCATTATGACTTGGCCCACGATCTTGACCACCTCGGTTTTCGCAACCATCTTGGTCCTCATCATCTCGGTTTTGACCTTCGGTTTCACGGCCTCTTCCACGCCCCTGTGAACTCGGCCAACCCTTACCTCGGCTACCGGACTGATCACACGACTTGCCTTTGTAACTACTTTCCGATCGATTGAAAAGTAACTGACCTTGCGAATTCGAAGCTCGTTCTCTCCCAATACGTTCCTCAAATGCCTTAAGTCTTCTAATAGCATCTTCAAACATCAAACTATCGAGATCAACACTTTGTTCGATTGAGGCTACTAGTTGAAAGTACTTATCTGGAACCGCATCCAGTAACTTCCTCACTAAGACATCTTGCTCGAACACGTGACCTAGACTCGTTGCCTTTGAAACCATACTTGTTATTTTTTCTGCAAACTCGTCAACAGTCTCGTTTTCCGCCATCTTAAGTTTCTCAAATTCATTTTTCAAAGTTAGCAGTCGAGCCTTTTGAACCCGCTCGGCTCCAACATACCGTGCCTTCAAAGTCGTCCATATTTCTCGGGCATTCTTGTACTGAGAAATCTGAAGAAGAATATCACCATCCATCACTTGAAACAAAAACGATCTTGCCGTTTTATTCTTCTTCTTATCAATAACCACACCCTCTTGTGGTTGAACAACATCCCATAGGTCTTGATCATTCAAGATCTCTTCCAACACAATCGTCCATGTGATGTAATTAGTTCCATTTAGCTTTGCAACCTGTAACGAAATCCCCCCACTCGCTTTGGGTTGGATTATTGGTCTTCCTTCGTCACCTGCCATTGACGTCGACAAACCCCTTTGCTCCACTTCTTTGGAACAAACACAAACCAAATAATCTGAACAACTTTTCAGAATCGAACCCGCTTGTTCACGAAATAAATCACACCTTGGTTAAAACCTAACTCGTTCAACCCGTGTAAAAAAACAAACTTTGAATCAAACCTACTCGTTCGTGAACCCGGTTAACGAATACCTCTCGAAAAACCGAATCGCCAATTGTTGTCTTCGAAACAAAAACCAAACCTTTTTTGACTTTTGCTTTCTTCAATAAAAATAATAATAATAACTCAACTATTATTTTCTTCTTTCAATTCGTTGTAACAGTAGCACCAATTCAAGAATCAAAATATGAGTTTTTTTCTCGAAACCTGTGCACATCCAATCTCAACAAATAATAGTATTTCTTTTGAATTGCTTTGCACTGGTTAGAAAACTCCACTTCAACAGAGTATCCGATCGGAACCCACCGCCAGAAACTTTTGACTTTTGCAATACCTCTTTAATCATAAAAGCACGATCGCCGATCACGATTGACAGATCCTTCTTGGTTCGTAAGCCCTTCTTGGTTCCGATGCGCGATTGATAGCTCCTCCTCAAGCCACCGCTCGCCACCGACCGATTATCGATTTCTTGAACTTGGCTCTGATACCAATTCAAGTCCCAGATCGATAATCAAACACCAAACACCAAGTAAACGAACAACTCTCGTTTATAATAATCAGAAAATCTCACTCAAAAAACTGATTACAAACCCTAACTCGGTTTGACTCTTGATGAACCCTAACTCGGTTGCATCTACTTCTATTATTCTAATGTCTAACCATAACTCGGCTTATATAAACTAACCTAACTTTCTAGCCAAGACATTACCAAATATAATAAACCCTAATAATTCTTAGGCTGGGCTTTACACTTGGGCCAAACAACAATTGTGCCAACACAATCTAGATGTAAATACTAAAGAATATGCATGAAACTTAACATATATGGATTTTGATTAAAGATTTGAAACGATTATGAAGTATGGATTAAAACATGTTTAAAGGTGAAAACGCAAGTTTAATATAGTGGATATCTTATCTTAAACTTAATAATAAATACATGTTCATAAAACACGTTAGTATGACCAAGATGTGATTTTTGACCTGAAGTATTTATATAGTGTATTCGTTTGAAATATAACTTCTTATGGACAAATTTATATATTCCAAATTAATCGATTTTTATGAAAATAATGATGATTTGGGGTTTTTAAATCCTAAACATGCCTATATAAAATATGTTGGTTAATACGGGATTTTATGGCACGAAATATGGATTTGTTAAGAATTACACATACACATGTTACCTGGTAAAAGTTAGAAGAAATGACTTCCAAAGATGTATAAATATAAGAAATTATAAATCAAAAGATTATAATATAACATGAAATGAAAGTACAAGTTTTAGGTAACAAAATAATAAACATATGTATAAATATATTTCGAAGAAAGTAGACAGGCTAAACATAAAAATAATAGGTATGGCAATATGGAAATCTATTGGAAAAAATATATCTATCTTCATTTTTAGAGAATAAAGATCACACTAGAAGGAGAATCTTCTACAAAAAAATATATATATAATTTTGCTCAACCAAGCAATATTGTTGGACAAACAACAAATATAGGAAGCTGATTAAATTAAACTTGAAACGAATATAATAAAGTATACTCATAATATTTATATAACTATTTTTATATTTATATTAAAAATTATATTAAAACTCATCAATAATGGGTAGTCCAAAAAGTAAATGAAATTATCGGTTGGGAGAAAGCAACCACGTAAACGAAATAAACGAAATGACTAGTTGGGTGAAAACGACTAGCATAAACCGACTTTCGAGTCGAAAATGGTAACTACATTACTGTACACGTTTAGGATATGAGAAGACAACGGATCTCGGGTTTAAGCTGAGTTCACTAGTGAACTGAACATCAAACTCATAATGTGAGTTTCACGACCCCTTTTTATTGTTTTACTGTTTTTCAACTAGGGGGGAAACATACTTGCACTATTTTATGCGATAATTGAAACACAAGATGTTGATCATTATGTGAACATGAGTTTGTAGCCTTAGGGATCGAAAGATCAGTCACAACTATGGCTTAGCCTAGAATTATGTGAGTAGTACTACTGGGGTGACCTCCCCGCTCATGTCGATACACATTATCGAGTGTGGCGCATATAATTTTAATAATTAATCATAGAAGTTGGGCATACTTATGATTAATAGGTCTTGGGTTGGTTATGGGATTATGTGTTGCATATTAACTTTGTATTCTTTGCAAGCTTACAAAGGATCATTCATGGTTTGGTTTAATTATTGCACTTATCTATGGTTTTCTTAATAACAACTGCTTTGTTATCGTGCCAACTAAACCCGTGAGCTAACCAACCTAGTGTTGACGTTTTTAAGTTTGTTTTTCAGGGAAAATTAAGTACGGAGATGTGGGTATTACAAGCATTGCATATAGGATCACCGCTTTTGAGGGATTTCATTTTTATAATCAAGTGCGTTTTGGGTAATAAATTTGAAATCCTAAAGTTGTGCTTTGTAATGCTTATAAATAAACTAGTTTGTAAAACTTAAAATATTTGGTGATCTATTAATGTAAAGTCGCACACTCGCATTTCCGCCTTGCTAGGGTGTGACAGGTTGGTATCAGAGCCATTGGTTATAGTGAACTGGGGAGTCTAGTCTATAGCCGAATGACTCATTCAAAAACATTTTCACATCATAAGATTTTGTATACCTACATCTCGTTATACGACTGTTGTTGTCAAGGATATTGCCCTCATCATCTACTTAAACCGTACAATGTCTAATGCTATTAACTATCAAATCCTCTGTCGCCACACATAATTGATGCACGGTGTTCTCGTCTCTTTGCCGCACTATCCATATGTACTTTCGGACAAATCGAAGCGGTATTCCTACCCCTTGGTATTCCTACCCCTAAAGGAGTAAAAGTGGCACCATAACTTTATTATGCCTCCAAGGTGAGAGGATCCTCAACTTCAACAATGGGGATATCATTTGAATATGACACTACTAGGAATCGAGAGGATCAAGGAGGACATCTCACTAAATTGCAATTTTTTTTGGTTCATCAACCGCATGGTATGCTTAGAATACATACCAGTGTGGAGCGCTTAAGGGGATGACACATCACATTCTTTCGTGATACACAAATCTCAAGGATGAAACTAGTGTGGTCCCGAGTGAATAAAGGGTTACTCCTTCAATACTTAGGGTGGATCATCCATGTAAAATTCTTAGACGTGAACACACATTAGGATTAGCTTTCACGTCCATCTAATCTTTTACAACTCCCATCGAAACAATGATTATTGGCTAAGTGCTTATTGTCGTTAGTCGTAATTCGTCTCTAGTACGACTCAATGGACACTTCAATTACTTTAATCAGAAGCTTGAAACTGGACGAAGCTCGGAACACTATGTAAGGCAAATTATAACTACGGGTGCACACTTAATTATAATATGCAGTGCATTGAAGCTGAGTGAACTCTATGATTCAAGCCAACGTTTATAATAATCTAAACTCGTAAGTTTGTACCCTGATTTGAATTTCCAAATAACGAACGCCTGCTAAGGTAACCATGATGTTGATACATGTTTTATCCGTCTCGATCTTTATTGACTGATAATGTAATAGTTTAATGTTATATGGGTTATTAATGTAAATATGTCTAAATTTAAGGCACATTCGTCTTAATGTAAGTCCCATTCGTTAACCAAGATTAACGAATGGAGCATAACGAATGTGGGTTATTCGCTATCATTAAAGTATTAACGAATAAGCTTGTTTATTCGTTAAGTAAGTGTAACGAATGACTCATTCATTAAGTCTATCTTAACGAATGAGGTCATCTCCTATAAATACCCCCTGTAAGTTATTCTAACATAACAATTCTTATTATTCTGTCATTCCTCTCGTTACTCTGCCCGATTATCCTCTCAACACACATAGTACATACACTAACATATTCCTAGCCTAATCGTATAACGAATCAACGTGAACATCGATGTCATCACAAGATCTAGATCCGTTTATGCTCTCACAAGTGGTATCAGAGCCTGTGATTTGATCTTCGATGCTTCTCATTGTTTAAATCGTTTTATCCATCATATATTGGATTAAATTCATGATGAATTGAATCTAATTGAGGTTTAATTGATGCTGATAAAACAGAGTCTGATGTTTCATTAATAATTGAACTATTCTAAGCAATTCGGACTAGTATTAAGGTATTAAATAACTGAGTAATGGAGGTTTGAGATTGAATTGAGCTATTGTTAGTCCGGTTTGAATTCGGACTGGTTTGGTTAATACAGAGTGTGAAATTGATAGATTTGGTAGTGGTTTGAGATTACGGACGAGCATTGTTTGGTTCGGAATTGATTTGCGAGTTGATTAATAGATAATTCAAGGATTTCGGACTATGTTAGACTGAGATTTGAGGTTTTTGAAAAGTTTGAATATATGAGTTCTTATTCGTTAACTGATGAGTTCTTATTCGTTAACTGATGAATTATTATTCGTTAACTGATGAGTTTTGAGTCATTAATCATGAACTGCTCATTCGTTAACTCAATCGTTAGAAGTTAACTGCTCATTCGTTAATCCACTCCTTTCGTTAAAACCACATTCGTTACGTAAACCACATTCGCTTAAAGCTCATTCGCTATTCATTCTCTATTCGTGATACTCATTCGCTATATTGCTCATTCGTTAAAATTCATTCGTCATCTTAACGAATATCGTTCATTTGTTAAAAGTTGCAATTCACATTCGTTACTGTTCCTCCATTCGTGTGAACAGTAACCATAAGTTTTCAGTTTTTACAAGTTTAATCCTCTAAGTTTCAACAAGTGTTATCATGGCTTTTCAGAATGCCTCGTTCTATGCTTTAGCTTCCCAAAATGCTCCAATGCAGCAAATGATTACCATGGACAAGGAAATTGGGAGCCACAACAAGTGTCCAAAATTGCTGAAATTATCCAATTTTGCTCGGTGG
The DNA here is from genome assembly GCF_021521415.1 of Bidens hawaiensis. Classification (NCBI taxonomy): domain Eukaryota; kingdom Viridiplantae; phylum Streptophyta; class Magnoliopsida; order Asterales; family Asteraceae; genus Bidens; species Bidens hawaiensis. The sequence continues at coordinate 149,678 of NW_027493920.1, forward strand.
GAACCGAGGTTTCGTGCTCACTTGGGATCCGTTCATCCAAGTAGTGTACGTTATCTTGATGTTGTGTATGCTGCACCGTTGGTTGGAAGTGACAATCTCGGCTGGACTCCTAAGGAATTCAAGAATTATGAAACTCAAGAGTTAAAAGATTTTGAGAGTGAGATTAAGGCTTATTCAACTCTCACTATGGCATTACCTGAACAAATCTTTTATCAATACAGCATCATAAAGATTTGTGCATCAGTATTCGATACCCTGAAAAGAAGAAGTCTGGGTAATACACTAGAGAGCAAGAAAACGCTTGTGAAGTTTCAATTCAGAAACTTTATCTTGATGAAGAATGAAACGATTGAAGAAATGATAAATCGTTTTAGTCATCTAGTGGTTGAAATGGCCAGTGTTAACCTTGAGCCAACTGAGACTGACAAGATCGATGCGTTGAAGAATGCATTGCCTTCGTCATATTCGACTTTTCTCTTTGTGTTGAAAGAAAACAGTTTCTTTCGCAACCCAGAACTTACTGCAATGCAGTTTATCAACAAAATTGAGGAAAGAGAATTTGAGTTAAAGTGTCAAACGTCATTGAAGGAAAATCAAAACCAGAATCCTTCAATTTATGGTGGAGCAATTCCAGCAAACACTTCTTCAAGTCAAAGTTCTGTCCCAATCACTACTTTCTTCACTCAAGCTCTAGATGAGACTCCTAATGTAAACAACTCACCTAATGTATGCTTTATGGCATCAGGTGCAAAATTTGAGTCTACCGCCAATGCTTCAAATTCATTACCAAAAGTAAACCTTCAAGAAGCCAAACAACAGTTTGCTTTTGTATGTGCTTTCATGACATCATACGAACAATTGGTGGGTAGCAAAATTGCCACTAGTGAGTTAACCGATGAAGATTATGATCAAATTGATCCTGATGATCTTGAATTGATGGATCTCAAATGGAATATGGCTATGATTGTTAGAAAGGTCAAGAAGTTCATGCAAAGAACAGGAAAAGACCTTCCAACTCTGAATAAACGAGTTGGTTTTGATAAATTGAAGGTTAAATGCTACAACTGCGGGGACTTTGGCCATTTTGCCAAAGAATGTGACAAGCCAAGAAAAGAATATTCCGGTCCACGCAATGCTGAGAGATCACAAGGAAAGAATTCATCGGGTAATGATCAAAGAAAAAAGAGTTCTTCTGAAGGAGAGAAGAATAAGTTAAACAACAACCAAGTTCTTGTCGCTAACGAAGGGGTTGATTGGTCGCAAAGGTTGTTGGGGGAATCCGGCCAACCTTGCGGTATTTGAACCAGTTGATCAATTTGAAGATGCAAGTAGTGATCAAGTATCTGAAGAGAGCGATACATCAGACTCTGAAACTGATTTTTATCATATTTTGTCTAATAACTCATCTGTGCAAGCCAAATCTGACACTTCAAATCCTGATCACATTGAATCTTATGCTTGCACGGCTAAGATCGACGAGGTATGTCCTAAACCTCAAGTTAATGTAACTGAATCCTCAACTGTTGTGTTAGAGTGTACTGAATGTGCTGAAATCAAATCCAAATTAGAAACAACCTTAACTCAGAACACCTCTCTCACAAAAGAGCTTTTTATGATCAATGAGTGCTATAGACAGAAATCTAAATTGTTGGAACAATCGACTTTAAAAATCCAAAATCTGTCTGAAAGCAATCATAATCTAAAAGTTGAGGTTCAGTGTAAGATTATTGTGGTTGAACAACATTTTTAGGAGATTCTCAGACTCCGAACCTACATTTCTAAACTGAAAAATGAAATTCTGGAATTGAAAAATAAACTTGGAAAATTTCGAGATTCCTTGTTTTTGTTAATTGAAATAATTGAAGTAAAAAATTCCCACAAGAAAAATGGGAAAGCAGGTTTAGGGTTTGTTGAGATTCCTCCTCCCTTTAAAGGAGATTACTGTAGAATTCCAGATGTTAAACAATGTCTTGAAGTGCTTACAGTTGAACCTGAAATTGTTGATCAAAACAAATCAACTCAAGAACCAATTCACATCAAAAGTAAATCCGTTTTTACCAAAAGTGAATTAGATGGTTCTGTTGAGGAGTTAGTTGAACAAGATGAAATTGTCAAAAACAAGAATATTCCTGCTGACAATCACATCTTATGTGAACCTGAAGAGTTTGAATAGGCAATCTATGGTTCAAAATCTTTGGGTGAAACTTCTAAAACTCCTAAGGTATCACCTAATGTATCTCAATCAGACAAACCTTCGGTGTCTGATGAGGAGTTGATGAGATTCATAAATCCTCAACCAAAATCTTCAAGCGGGAAGATATTTAAATTAAAAGGTCTTTCAAAGTTTTTTTCGGATAAGGAAGTTCCTCTGAATCTTCTTAATCCAGAATTAATTGATATTGTCTTTCAAGATGACACTTCAGAAGTCACTAAACTTAAACAACAATTTAACAAATCTAAATTCAAAAATGTTCAAGAAAAGGCAAAGAACACCACATTTAAACCCATAAAATTTGTCAAATCATCTGGGATGGAGAATTCATCTAATTCTACCAACCTAGAATTTTTCCAAAATAAAAGGGGATTTAAATCTACTGGTACAAAGAAAGTGTCTTTTGAAGAATCCAAGACTAAGGCTCAACCCGTGCATGAAGGTCAACCAAGTGGTTCACTACATAAGTCTTTAGATTTACGCTTATGTTTTAAATGTGGTGAACCGGGACATGTTTCTAAAAAATGTAGAGCAAAGGTTGATGAGATCAAAGTGTCATCAAATTGTAAGAAAGTGGATTCACGAGGGGGACTGTGGATTGTACGTTATGTTATAAGAACGTGGGTGATGATTTGCTCCTCGTCCAAATCTATGTGGACGACATCATTTTTGGTTCGACGAACGACAGCTTGTGTAAAGATTTTGAAAAAACGATGCAAACCAAATTCGAGATGAGCTCGATGGGAGAGATGAACTTTTTCTTAGGATTGCAAGTTCACCAGTCTGATTCAGGGATCTTTATTCATTAGACGAAATATGTGAACGATGTCTTGAGCCGATTCAAGATATCCGACGACAAAATTCCTTCGACACCTCTTCCCGTGGGTCACAATTTATCACCGGATGAATTGGAGGATACCGTAGATCCAACCCTGTATCGAGCTATGATCGGATCTCTCATGTATTTGACTGCATCGCGACCTGATATTATGTTTGCTGTTTGTTTGCGTGCTAGGCACCAATAGAGTCCCCGAGTGACTCACCTGGTGGCAGTAAAGCGCATCTTACATTATCTGAGGGGAAATCCAGACATCGGGTTATGGTACCCCAAAGGCGATAAGGTCGATCTCACCGCTTTTACTGATTCGGACTACGGAGGATGCAAAATCAACTTCAAGTCTACAATAGCGGGATGTCAATTCTTAGGAAACCAGCTTGTTTCCTGGCAATGTAAGAAGCATACAACGGTCTCAACTTCAACAGCCTAAGCGGAGTATGTGGCGGCCTCGAGTTGCTGCTCACAGGTTCTCTGGATCCAGCAACACTTGCGGGATTACGGTTTGAAGTTTCTTACTACTCCCATTTATATTGATAATTCTGCTGCAATTTCAATCACCAAAAATCCGGTTCACCATTCGAAAACCAAACACATTGAAATCCGTTATCACTTCATACGTGATTGTTTTGAAAAGACATTAATATCAATTGATAAAATTCACACGGATTTTCAAAAGGCTGACCTTTATACCAAAACGTTTGACAAACCATATTTTCAATGGGTATAAATGGTTTAAAAACTTTAAAAGATATTCAAAAGCTTGGTTAAATCATTTTATCTTTTGTTTTTTGTTTTATTTCAATTTTTGTCGTTTTTAGGGGGAGAAAATATAAAATCCAAAAAATATTGTGTTTTCAGTTTGTACAAAGAAATTTAAAAACTCCAAAAACATTCAAATATTGAAAAAACATTGAAAAATTCTCCACAAAATGAGTTTTGAAGCAAAAAGGGAAAATGATAGTACATTGACGGGATTGATCTGGTACACGAATAAACTAGATTAAAAATTACCGTAAGGCCAGCAATATGATATGCAAAGATAGGCTTGACAGACTATATAGGAATTGATAAGATAGAAAGATAATGAATGCCGAACCTAGTGGAATTACATCTTGAAAGATTGATACTATATCTGATTTAAGAAAAGTCAAAATGATTACTGTGTGTGCATGCTTTCATTTTTGAAGGAAATTTCGCTTTGTTTTTATTTTATTTTGCAAAGAAATTCAACTTTATTTTTTCTTTATTTTTATTCAAATATTGGATCCTCTCCTACGCGATAAGATTATCCGACCTGAGGGTTAATATTTGAGTATTCTGCTTTATTTTCTTGGTGTTTCGTACAAGCCTTGGACCTTCTCCGCGTATACCATAAGCACAAATGTGTGAAAGGCATGTATCGAACTGGGGGTTAAGGCCTGTACAACTTCAACTTATTTTTATCTTTTTATTTTGTTAAAATGGAACCTTATCTGCGTGTAGTAACCGATCTTAAGGGAAAATTTTGACGTTCTGCTTTATTTTCCTTTTATTATTTTTGCATGAGTCACAGTTAATCAAAATTTGGATAAATCAAAGAAAAACGTACATATGAAATTCACTGTATAAGAGATAGAAATGTTATATCTGATTGATGGGGTCCACATATGGTTTCGTGCCTAATTCAACCAAATTAAATCATATCTATTAGTTTCCGACAAGTCTGTGAAAAGTTTAAGAGGACAATTATATCTGCAATCATCTTTGGGTTACGTGTATAATAATCATCGAAATTGAAGTGTTACTTAGTGACATTTTCGTCAATATGGTTCCCTGCTCAACTCACAAAAATATAACTGCTTTAATAGTTTAGTCGTTTACTGTTTTTAGTTATTTGTTAATTGAAAATTTTAGAAAATCCAAAAACATTTTTCTTTCTTTTTCAATTATGCTTTAGTTTCGATTTACCAAGCTAGCGAATAATTCAAAAGAAAAAAAAATTGATCCCCAAAATTTTAAGTTAATCGTGCTTAATGTATTTACAACTAGTATCAGTTGTGATTTAATATAAAAATCCTTTTAATTTAAACATTACCGATCCTTGGTTGATCGGGTATAGTTAATGTATTCAATAAAACCCTAATTGGATGTGATTGATTATTTTATTATTTGTTTAAAACCCTAACTGGTTTTAATATTATTTAATTCCTTAATGAGATTGTGTCTCATTCGCTAAGGAAAAATGGTGATTCGTTAATTAGTTTAACGAATGTAAAGCCTTTCGTTATTTAAAGATTAACGAATGAGATTTCTCATTCGTTATAATGACATTCGCTTCCGTTGTGTATAACGAATGAAAGACATTCGTGTGACCATGGTTTTAAAAAACGTTCGAGGCGCACGCCTCGAGGCGTGCCTCGAGGCAGTTCAGAGGAAAAACGTGTATGAGGTGTCGCCTCTGCACCTTATTTGACACGCACGCCTCGTTTATGTGAGGCAGATGCCTCACCATCGAGGTGGTACGGAGAACCGAGGCGCACGCCTGTTTATAAATTGTTTTTGTTGCTGTTTGCCTATTTATAACTGTTTTTGTTGCTGTTTATAATTGTCTTTTTGTTGTTGTTTTACCTGTTTATAATTTTTTGTTGCTGTTTATAAGCTTAATTTGCTATAATTTTTATGCTTATTTTTATTTAGCTGTTTCAGTTTGCTGTATGATCGGTTTTCAATTTGCAGTTTCAGTTTGATCAGTTTGCTGTTTGCCATTTTATTGTTGCGGTTTTAGTTTTTGAATGTTTGTCGTTTCAATTAGTTTAATGTTTGTTGTTAAATGTTTGCTATTTCAATTAGTTTTAGGAGATGTCTAGTAAAAATGCAAGGAAAGATCCAGCTTGGAAGTATGGGGTAGAACATCAAGTACTTTGATTACAAACTTTGTGTGTTTTTATATGTGTTTGATGTATTAGACTTTGTGTTTGGTTTTATAACTATTGAATTTATGAACTTTTTCAGTTTTTGTAAGATATATAATTTGTATATTTATTTTTCTAATTTCTCCTCGGTCTTACGCCTCGTTTCGCCTCGAGGCTTACGTCTCGTAAGGCGAAGGGAAAACGCCTCGAGGCTCGTTTCGTATTTTTAACCTTGCATGTGACCATTAACGAATGGAATGATTTTAATGTATCATTCGTTAAGCTTTTAATGAATGAAACTTACATTCGTTAGAAACGTTAACTTATCTGAGGCTGACAATGATGCGTTATTTACAAGTCATATCAGGTTTGCTAACGTATGCGACTACGAGCTTGCTATGCAGTTTCAGAAGGTCGTTCGAGTCTGTTACGTATACAGATTCATAGTGTGTGGACTGGAAGACCAAGATGTTCCAGAGATGAAAGATAAAGAGCTCGAGACGAGGGGGAGTGTGTTGATACATGTTTTATCCGTCTTGGTCTTTATTGACTGATAATGTAATAGTTTAATGTTATAGGGGTTATTAATGTAAATATGCCTAAATGCAAGGCACATTCGTTACTACGTAACGAATGTGTCACATTCGTCTTAATGTAAGTCCCGTTCGTTAACCAAGATTAACGAATGGAACATAACGAATGTGGGCTATTCGCTATCATTAAAGTATTAACGAATAAGCTTGTTTATTCGTTAAGTAAGTGTAACAAATGAATCATTTGTTAAGTCTATCTTAACGAATGAGGTCATCTTCTATAAATACCCCCTGTAAGTTATTCTAACGTAACAGTTCTTATTATTCCGTCATTCCTCTCGTTACTCTGCCCGATTATCCTCTCAACACACACGGTACATACACTAACGTATTCCTAGCCTAATCGTATAACGAATCAACGTGAACATCGATGTCATCACAATATCTAGACCCGTTTATGCTCTCACACATGACAAGACCCTACGATGCACCGATCAACCATCGTGTACTTGAAGTGCCTAACATTTCACTCCATTATCATAATATGTCAAAACATGGCACCCTCGTCAACAAGATCGACCAGGTACTCTATTAAGATCATTCGTTGGTTGTAAGGCCTTTGTAGACTGTTCCCAAGAAAATGCCAAAATGGCCATGACACGCAACATTACTTCATTGTGGTAGAAACCATTGAATCTATTTCCAAAATCATAACCTTACTCTTGATGGCTAAAAACATAGAGCATTGGAGAGGAACGTGAGTAACCTACGTAATTAGGAAGATTTGGATCGCTAGACAATGAGTCCATTCAGTGATAAAATTAGTTGCGCCATGGAAGCATATTGCATTTGTAGAGTTGTTGAAACGTTCAACATAATGATTGCAAGGATCACGATGAATTTCACTATTTCTTTGTCAGATTTACTATGGGTAGGTTGTGCCCATGAGATGAAGTTTAGTTATAAGCTTGGTAGACGAGGCTGTGTACTTCATCCTTTGGTAATCCTTTATGCAAAACCACGTAACAAGATATTTCATCTAGAAATATTATGTGGTGATTGGTTGTTTACATTTCGTGTGCATATGGTGAGAACCATGGTATATATATTATCTTATTTCTTTTTTTTTATGTAGAAAGAAAACATGGCACCAAGACGAAGAAGCACCGGTAACAACCCAGATGACACAAACCCAATAACCATGACTGCCATTTCACAGATGGTCTCTTAACAAATTGTTGCTGCTCTTGTGCAGTACGATGCGAATCGTGCTGGTGAAAACAGAACCGAAGGAAACGGTGCTAGAGGGAGTGGAAATGGAAGAAACAACAATGGATCTGGAGTTTCAACTGAAATCGACAATGGCCAGAAGGGCTGCACGTATAAGACATTTTAAGCTGCAATCCCAAAAGTTTTAATGGTACCGAAGGAGCTATCGGCATCGTTCGTTGGATTGAAAAGATGGAAATAGTGCTAGATATTAGCGACTGCACTAATGATCGTAAGGTTTTGTATGCTACATGTACACTGGTTGATGAGGCCTTAACTTGGTGCAATTCCCGAATCCAAATGTTGGGAAGGAAGGAGCATATAAGCTTACTTGGGATGAACTTAAGAAAATGATGATGGAAGAATATTGTCCCCAAAACGAGCTACAAAAGATTAAGGATGAGTGGTGGAAATTAGAGATGGTTGACGCTGAGATAGTTGCATATACTACCAAATTCAATGAACTTGCTCGACTTGTACCCCATCTCGTCACCCGTGAGTATAAACGCATCGTAAAGTATATTTGGGGACTCGCACCCCGGATCCGTAGCTTGGTAACTGCATAAAAGCCTTCCACAATCAAGGATGCTATGACCCTAGCCCATAGTTTAACAGATGAAGCTATTCGCATGGGTTTGTTACTGAAGTCAGCTGACGATAAGAAAAAGAATCTTGAAGAAAAAGAGGTCAGAGAGAAAAGTGTTGAGAATAAGAGGAAGGGGGGGGGGGGGGGGGAGTACAGAAAACAAGCTTTGAGAAGCAAAAGCCTAAGAAGCTATTTGTCGCCAAGGGTTACACCGGGACTCTAACAAGGTGCAACAAGTCTGGATACCATCATGGAGGGCAGTGCTCCAAGTGTGGCAATTGCAAGAGAATGGGTCACCAAACCCAAGAATGTCGAACCAAGATTAAACCGGCTTGCTATGAGTGTGGCGCCACTGATCATTTCAAGAAAAATTGCCCCAATCTAAGGAATGGGTGAGCGTAGCAAAGGATGTCCGCTAGGAAATCCACTATAAATGGTATGTACTCTCAAATACATTCTAGACCCCTATTCTTTTGATATATATATCAACATACGTTAACCTTCAAATGATTTTAGACACTCACTTGATATAATATAACTAGTTGATTGATAAATAAAGATAATATTAACTAAAAGAAAAGTTAACAAGAGCTAGTAAAGGCGTTAGTATTTTATTCTAGTCATAGAAAATCACTCCTACAACACTGATTAATTATTTCTTTAACCCGTTAGCTTCGATATCGTGGTACACATGGATTTTCTATCAAATATCCATACATAGATTGTGTATATGGTAAGTTGGTTCGTATATCACACCCATTCGAAGATACCTTCGTAGTCTTATGAGAAAAAAAGAGGTGACACACTTGTAGTTAGGTCTACCACTGTTGCAAAGAGAATATCATACATTCTAGCCACGTGGTGGATAAGACACATGACGAGCAACGATTTTCCATATATACCAATAATTGGAAATAATTAAGAACCTAACTAGAATACTTATATGGGCTATTGCCTCTTAGGCGAATCAAATTCTGAAGCGTTTTAACATTGAAGTTGTCAAGGCCTTTACAACAACTTGAGGCACCAAAGTGGAAATGAGATCAAAACTTCCATGAATTTCAGCATGAGGTTAGCAGAGACATCAGGTGTATTTGACGACGTTTAATCGACTGATTAATGGAAATCCACTCGCTTACTTTCAATCAAGAGAACTTGAAAATGGAAAAGAAATTCAAAACCTTCCTAAAAGAGATTGTTGCAAGTCGAGTCTCTGTTATTTTCCGACAGAAAAAAAAAATATCATTACACTTCAATATTTTGTCAGTCGTTACAAAAAAAAAAAAAAAAAAACATTTACCCGCCTAGATATGAGCACGATGTATCACACGCAAACTGATAGTCAGAGTGAAAGGACCGTTCAAACTTTAGGAGCGATGCTATGTAATTGATGTATTCATCATCTATTTGGTAGAATTTTCTTATAGCAACAATTATCACACCAATATTAAAGATAGATTGTGTGAGGCCATTGTGATGACAAATGTCGTTCATCGTTCTGTCGAACCGAAGTAGTGATAAACAATTAGTTGGCCCAAGAGTCACACAAGAAGCTGCTAACAAAATCTCATATATTGAGGACCAAAAAAAAGTGACTCATGACCAAAAAAAAAAAGTCATTCTGATAACAAACATAAGTCTTTGAATTTCAAAACAATGAAAAGTTTCTTCTGTAAAATCCCACTTTGCAAGGTTACACTTAGATTTGGTGTATGTAATAAACCTAATCTAAGGTGTATTAGACTATTAGAAACCCTAGCGAGGATGGGTTTGGTAAACAATAAGCATAAACAATCAAAAGAACTTGTTACTGTTCATGACACGCCAACGTGTCAAACTTGAGGATAACGTTAGCCAACTGATCACCAATTATTCATCTTTGGAAAGTTATAATCGATAACAAACTTAACGCGTTAAAGAACCTGTTGAGGTTACTAATTAGAAATTCCGAAAACTCCGAAGGAGTTGTGCCAAACTAGTAGACGCTCGTAACCTAGGGCTACTAGGGAGCTCGAGGGTAAATTTAGACGTAAGTGTCCCTCCCTATTCGAGAAACTACCAACTAGTAAAACTTGAAATTTCGAGGACAAAATTATTTTAACATGGGGAGAATGTGACATCCCACTAAGACGGTCTTCTTTCCGACAAATATTAAACCTAATTTCTTAACGTTAATTCCCTTTAGATTAAATTTTGTTAAGGTTAATCACAATGAGTCTAGTATAAGCTGCACATGCACGATACATGCATCAAAGTGATTTATTTTCAGTTAAATTTCCCAAACTTTTGGATTTGTCCAAGGAATACGAACGTTGGTGATACAACTAATAATAACTAGTAGAAGAAATAATAATAATATATAAATTGTTATATATATATATACAAAATATAGAGTAATATTTACGATCGGAACATACATATATTTTTTTAACCTCATAAGACTATGTCTCGTAAAAACTTTACAACATACAGAATTGTAAATATGAGTAATAAAAATACAAAATGCGTAGTAATAAAATATGAACACATATGGTTTACGTGACAAATTACTTCAAACAAATACCAATAACATTTAGGATGATGATAATAATAATTAAATGAGTTATTGTCTACAATTTTACCTACAACGTAAATACGTGTAACCAGTATAAAACTTCATAAATATAATAATAGCAGCATATATAGGCATGTAAACGAATCGAATGTTCGGAAACTATTCGTGAACCATTCGGCAGGATGTTCATTTATGTTCGTTTATTTAATAAACGAACGAACATGAACACATGTTTCGTTCGTTCATTTATGTTCATGAACATTCGTTTATGTTCGTTTATGTTTGTTTATTTATGTTTTTTTATGTATTAATAGAACATAATTAAATATTATCTAGATAGATAATCTGATTAAAGGTTTTTATATTTGTTAATTTTCGTTCATTTAAGTGTTTTCATTTAAGTTCATTTATGTTTGTTTGTGTTCATTTATATTTGTTCATTTATGTTCATTTATCTTTGTTCAGTTATGTTCATTTAGATTTTAAACAAACGAACACAAATGTCCCTTTTTATATAAATGAACATGAACATAAATATTTGTTCGATTAAGTATCTGTGTTCTTTTAAAGTTAAATGAACGAACACGGGCATGCCTTTGTTCATGTTTATTCGATTCGTTTACAGGCTTTCATTATTCACATTGATGAATACATTGGTCTCAATCTATAGGCTCAGCCAATTTTATTTGTGTTCGTTTGTGTTCGTGAACCGTTCGTGAACACATTAATTTCGTTAATGAACGAACACGAATAAAAAATCTCGTTCGGTAAGTGTTCGTGAACCGTTTGTGAACACATTATTTTCTTAACGAACAAACATGAACAAGGCCTTGTTCGTGTTTGTTCGGTTCGTTTACAGCCCTAAGCATATATGACTTTTGAGTAGACGAGAGAGAGAGCCCACTACTCCTTCCTTCACCAAACTCCAAAATCCTTGTCTCCATTTTCAAAATCTTATGATGTACTCCAACTTTCGAATTTGTCAAAGGAATACGAACATTAGTGATACAACTAATAATTAATAATTACTAGTAGAAGAAATAATATATATAAATTGTTATATATATATTATATATATGGTTAGGTTAAAATAAAAACCCACTTGAGTTATGAAAACTCTAAAACCCATTCTCAACCACATGTTTTTAATTAAAGATTAAATCTTGTGGTCCACAATTAAAGTTAATAACAAATATAAAAATTTATTTATATTTTCTCTCTCCTAAAAACATATATAAAAATTACTAAAAAATGTTAAAAAATAGCAAAACATTTTTTTTTATGTTTTCGATGTTTTGTATTAAATGTAACAACATATATTACATGTAACAAAAAAAACGATGTTAGATAGGGTTTTCACGGGTTTTCTCAACTCAAGAGGGTTTTCAAACTATACTTCTCCTGTATATATATATATATATATATATATATATATATATATATATATATATATATATAGGGGTGGTCGGGATCTCGTAAAAACTCCTCTTAAAAGAGAAAACTTACTCTTAAAAACTATTTTTAACTTTTAAAAAAAAAAAATTTTGAAGTTTATTTTTTTTTTCAATTATTCTTATATGTTGTTATTGGTTCAAAAAAAAAAACACACACACACACACCTTGTCGGTAACCTCGTCGGTGTAGTTCACATGTGTAATAGAGTGCATTGCATATATCCAAAAGTGTTTGTATTGCATAGAATACAACACTATTGCACATATTTGATACACACTATTGTATATATGCAATATAAGTCTAATACGCACATCGAATACACATTAGCACGTATGTGTAATACAACATTTACGCACATGTGCACTACATCGACTTTTATTTTATTATTATTTTTTCCATATAATACAACACTACTACACATATACAATACACAAATATTGAATATATACAATTAAACACTATTAAACTTAATAATACATAGTAATACACATGTGTAATACAATGATATCGCACAATAAAATATGAACACATATGGTTTATGTGACATATTACTTCAAACAAATACTAATAACATTTAGAGCATCCACGTCCATAAACCAATTCAAACCTCCACCTCATCGCCACATCATACTCTAATCATTTCTTTAAAAAACCCCACTTTACTCCACCCATAAACCAATAAAAACCTCCACCTCATTTTTCATATCATTACCTACTTTTACTATTATTTAATATTTAATAAATTACTTTTACAATACAATAATTTTATAATATTATTTTTTAAAATTACTTTAAAAATATAATATTATTATATCATATTATAATATGATATTTAATTCTGAAATAAATAAGCACAAAGCTCAAATAAGCTACTTTTAACACTATTATAATAATAATAATAATAATAATAATAATAATAATGAATACAAAACATATTATACACATCAAAACCTACATTCAGTCAGTCTTCCAACACAAACAACATATTATAACCAATTCTCACCTACCCACCAACACAAACAACACAGCTCCCCAAACCACCGATCCGTATTCCTCGTCTTCCTCCGTCGGCTTCGTCTTCCAAAACCCACCTGCCCACCGCCTGCCTCCGGCACCGCCCGCCCGTCATGTCATCAATTTATTGTTTTTTACTTGATGGTGGGCCAATTTCAAACTCCATCACAAACGTTTGTGATCTCAAACAAACCTCCAACCCTCTGTTTTCCTCCACCGGTAAAAACCGCCGCTCGTCCGTTTGCTCCGGTCCACGTCAACACAAACCTCTCCACGTCCCAAAATGCTCTTCGGTCTCCTCCCGTAAACCGAACACACCAAGCCCACTACCGGATTTCAATCTAAAGAAAGTATTATGAACGTTAAGTTGTCTAACCGAGCTCACGGAGTGAGCATTATGGAGGGGAACTAGCACAAGCTCTTTGTCTTCCTAATCCTTAAACACATTCAATATATATAAATAAGTGAGCTAAAATCCATCTTTAAGCTACATTTGTATTTTTCATAAGATTATGTTTATGCTAGCTTAAACACCCAACAATCTAGATGTAAATACTAAAGCATATGCATGAAACTTAACATATATGGATTTTGATTAAAGATTTGAAACGATTATGAAGTATGGATTAAAACATGATTAAAGGTGAAAACGCAAGTTTAAGATAGTGGATATCTTATCTTAAACTTAATAATAAATACATGTTCATAAAGAAGGTTAGTATGGCCAAGATGTGATTTTGGACCTTAAGTGTTTATATAGTGTATTTGTCTGAAATATAACTTCTTATGGACAAATTTCTATATTCCAAATGCTATATGTAGAATTAAACGATTTTTATGAAAATAATGATGATTTGGGGTTTTAAATCCTAAACATGCTTATATAAAAGTATGTTGGTTAATACGGGATTTTTATGGCATGAAATATGGATTTGTTAAGAATTACACATACACATGCTACTTGGTAAAAGTGGAATAAATGACTTCCAAAGATGTATAAATATAAGAAATTATAAATCAAAAGGTTATAATATAACATGAAATGAGGTACAAGTTTTAGGCAACAAAATAATAAACATATGTATAAATATATTTTGAAGAAAGTAGACAAGCTAAACATAAAAATAATAGGTATGACAGTATGGAAATCTATTAGAAAAAATATATCTATCTTCATTTTAAGAGAATAAACATCACACTTGAAAGGAGAATCTTCTATAAAAAATATATAATTTTGCTAAACCAAACAATATTGTTGGACAAACAACAAATATACGAAGCTGATGACATCAAACTTGAAACGAATATAATAAATTATACTCATTATATTTATATAACTATGTAAATATTATATTAAAAAGTATATAAAAACTCATCAATAATGGGTCGTCCAAAAAGTAAATGAAATTATCGGTTGGGAGAAAGCAACCAACGTAAACGAAATGACTAGTTGGGTGAAAATGACTAGCATAAACCGAGTTTTGAGTCGAAAATGGTAACTAAATTACTCTACGCGTTTAGGATACGAGAAGACAACAGATCTCGGGTTTAAGCTGAATTCACTAGTGAACTGAAAATCAAACTCATAAGGTGAGTTTTACGACCCCTTTTTACTGTTTTATTGTTTTTCAACTAGGGGGGGGGGGACATACTTGCACTATTTTATGTGAACATGAGTTGGTAGCCTTAGGGATCGAAAGATCAGTCACTTGGGATCGAAAGATCAGTCACAACTGTAACCATTAACTATGGCTTAGCCTGGAATTATGTGAGTAGTACTACTGGGGTGACCTCCCCGCTCATGTCGATACACATTATCGAGTGAGGCGCATATAATTTTAAGAATTAATCATAGAAGTTGGGCATACTTATGATTAATAGGTCTTGGGTTGGTTGTGGGCTTATGTGTTGCATATTAACTTTGTATTCCTTGCAAGCTTACAAAGGATCATTCATGGTTTGATTTAATTATTGCACTTATCTAAGGTTTTCTTAATAACAACTGCTTTGTTATCGTGTCAACTAAACCCGTGAACTCACCAACCTAGTGTTGACATTTTTAAGTATGTTTTTCATGGCAAATTAAGCAAGGGGATGCGGGTATTACAAGCATTGCATATAGGATCACCGCTGTTGAGGGATTTCATTTTTATAATCAAGAGCGTTTGGGTCATAAATTTGAAATCCTATGTAGTGTTTTGTGTAAAGCCCCGAACCTCGGGAACCCCACAGTTGGTAATCATTCAAAACACTCGTAAAAATAATTAAACTTAAAAACAATTCTTTTCATTAAAATAAGCATCACAGAGTATAATTCGGCGGAAAACGTAAATAAGTAAATGAGTTCCCAAAACCCGGGAATTTTTTTGCCCAAAACCTACATAATTATCTTTAAATAAAAATTTTTAGAAATAAATGTTTAATAATAAAATCTTCAATTCCCGTATGCCCTTCACTGTCCAAGTAGCTTCGTGCACGTCCAAGCGATAAGGCATCCTCTTCCTAACCTGAAACTCACACTAACATGCACACAAAGTCAGCTTAAGCTGAGTGAGTTCAAGTTTTAAATAAGTAACAAAAGTCTTAATAATCCTTCCAACGGTTTTAAAACGGTAAACGGAAGTACATCGGTTAGGTCACCACATTCAAATAAATAATCATCCTTACGTATGAGCATCTCTATACGTGAATTCATATATATATATATATATATATATATATATATATATATATATATATATATATATATATATATATATATATATATATATATATATAACATTCAATAATAACATTCAGGGCCGAGAAAACGTACAACCCAAACACGTAACATTCAGCGCATGCAAACATAAAGTAGGCATACGCAACATTTAGTAGTCGAGACGACTACAACATTCGCCAAATATTAGCCATTCTAATATATATATATATATATATATATATATATTTCTTTAACATTCCAAGGCCTACCAATACTAACAAGCCTATGTAAAATCGTTTAAAACATTTCATCAAGCAAAATCGCTTAGGTCTGCATGCTAGCCCAAAACTTTAAAAGAGTTAAACGGGGCATCAAGAACTCACCTGAAATCAATCAAACACCTGCAACGAGCTAGGAAATCCCTAAGTGCATAATCACAAGAAAGGGCCTGTAAATTATACACAACGCGTTACTAAACTAGACCGTAAGAACACTCTTGCCTAATGGCCGTTCAAGCCCAACACTTTGTCCCAAGGGCCAACACTTGGCCCAATGCCCAAAAACTTGGCCCAAGGCCCAACAACTTGGCCTTAGTCCCAACACTTTGGCCCAAGGCCCAATACTTTGGCCCAAGGCCCAAAAACTTGGGCTGAGGCCCAACCCAAACCCAATTACTTTACCTCAGCCCCTAAAACCTTTCAACTAACCAAATCCACCCTACGATTATGGCCGGGGCTAACCATGATGCACAACTCACCCGCCGATAATCAAATCAAGTCGAATACGCGCGCAATAAATCTTAAAACCAATTGTCAAATGAATCAGCCCCAAAAGGACCAAATTCCCATCTTAAACTTTTCTTACATAATAATTATGTCACACGAGTTGATAGGGTTGACGGTTCCTTTTTACAACTTTCAATTTAACATTTAAACGAAAATTCGCGCACCGCCGACTCGATTGACCAATCACCAACCAAAACAGCCCCGAGTATCAAAAATTTAATTTTCCCATAGCCCTTAAACCCCCCTAGGGCTGTACAAACTGATTCGGTCGGTCATCCGATCGATTAACGCATCAAACTCAACAATTGCCAATCCTACACCCGGTAAACCCTAGTTTTCGAACTAAAATCGATTGACCGACCTAAACACCTCCATTGGCCATGAAATTATAATATGATGTACATGCCATACTAGTGGGATTTTGAGGCAAAAACCTCACTCAAAACAGTCCCAGAAAAGCTCAATTGGACAGCCACCCTGTTAGCCTACTACAAGACGTTTTTCGATCAATACGCGCAATATAAGGATCAATTAACGTGTAAAAGACTTGGGGAATCGTGGTACATACCTTGAATTGAAGTTCTAAGGCTTAAAATTGGCTGCAAAAAAGAAAAATCGTGGGTATTGGGTCTCTTCTTACTGCTGATCGCAACAAGGGGGGGGGGGGCTAGGGTTAGTTTATGTTATAACATAATATATTACACTCTAGTCCCTCCAGATTGAAGTGTAAGGAAAAATGGAAGGAAAAGTTAGGTTCTTTAATGTACCGGGATGACGTAAAGGCTTCCGAGAAATGTCGGTTAAGTCCCGAGAGTTATACACTCTTTACACGCGCTAAATCATTAAACCGGAAGTTTGACGGGTGTTACATTTTGTAACGCTTATAAATAAACTAGTTTGTAAAACTTAAACTATTTGGTGATCTATTAATGTAATGTTTGTGTTAATCAATAGCTGTGATTATCCATGAAAGTCGCACACTCGCGTTTCCGCCCTGCCGGGGTGTGACAAATAAATAAGCTCATATCTCTGTGTACATTAGCTAGGGAAGGCCTAATAGCACTAATGAATAAGGCTTTCCATTTGTTAATAGCACTAATGAATAAGGCTTTCCATAACGAATGACCTCCAATTCACTAAGCATCCTTAACGATTGGACAATACTTTAATGAATGAACTTCATTCGCAATATCAATAGCGAATGAGCACTCTAACTTAACGAATGAGCCACATACACTACATCCCTAGCGTATGTGCTCCAAGGCTAACGAGTGAACTTAGTTTAACGAATGGACTCCATTCGCTATACAATCCATAACAAATGGGCCATATTACAGTCAATCTAATGACTAAACTACCCTAGCCTATTTGATAAGCTACGGACAACAAATCATGCACTAACACGTAGGGAAATGTGAAGCTAAATTCCTTTTTCTCTTTTGGTCCTTTATCTTTTATGATTTGGCAAAATTGGCCCGAAAGTTTCAGCATGTCAGATAATGACATTGACATTTATTTCCAACCTCTTATTGATGACATGAAAACACTATTGATGACTTGAAAGCCATGTCTTTTTGCAAAATTAATGTTTTTCCAGCATATGATAATTTCTTTAGATATATTACAAAAGGCAGAAAAATTGTCATGTAAGTGAAGAGAACATAGATGCGATATGGTTAAATAACTGGAAAAAAAAATGGTGTACATGGGACATCAAAATTTTCAGCCAAAAAATCATCATTATCGGACAAAAACCAAGGAGTATAACGGAAAGATCGAGCGTGAGGATGTTAGGAGAGAATTTATACTTTTTCAATAGTTGAAAAAAAAAATACCGTGTTGGGAAAAAGACCACGTGTCGAGAAGGTATAGGCCCTAGGAAGAAGAGGTCATTTTTTTGGGATTTGCCTTACTAGAAAATTTTGAAGGTAAAGCATTGCTTAGATTTTATGCATATTGAAAAAAATGTATGTGATAGGTTGTTGGGTCTGTTGTTAAACAGTCCCAAGAAAACTAAAGATGGCATTAAGGTGCGCAAAGACTTGCAAGAGATGAAAATTCGAAAAGAGCTTCAACCTGTTGAGAGTGAGGACTCTTTACATCTGCCACCTGCATGCTACACGATGTCAAAAAAGGGGGAAAAAGCTTTGTGAATGTTTGCGTGATATTAAGGTTCGACCATCATATTCTGCAAGAATTAAAACGTTGTTGTCGTTGAAAGATTGTAAGCTACTTGGCATGAAGTCTCATGATTGGCATGTTCTAATGATATATATGGTTCTGATTGAAATTCATGTATTGTTACCACCGAACCTCAGACATACAATCACTAAACTTTGTTTATTTTTTTAACAATATTCACTCAAAGGTCATTGATCTCAAACTTTGCATAAATGCGAAAAGGATGTTATCATTACCATTTGTGACATATATGTTATTTTTCCATTGTCATTTTTTGATATCATGGTTCACCTAGCTGTTCATATTGTACTGGAGATTAATAGTTGTGGCCCTGTATTCCTACGTACATGCACCCCTTTGAAAGGTATATAGATTTCTTGAAAGGACATGCAAGAAATCATAATCCACCCGAAGGTAGCATCATTGAAGATTATACAACCAAAGAGGTGACAGAGTTCTACACAATTAATGATCCATTTACCATTATGATTAATATATCAATTATCTTTATTATTCACATGTTACTAGAAGGCAATGTTGCAAAATTCTCTAGGCGACCAACTGGGGAGTTGGGAGTAGTCAGAGTACTCGGGGAGTACTCGGAGAGTACTCGGTCATGGTAATTATAATGAAAATTAATTTTTGGATATTATATATTTATCAAAATAAGAATAATTCACGTCAAAGTGGTACTCTAGCTGACTCAACAACTTTTGAATGACTTTTAACTGACTTTTAGAGAACCTTAGGCCGCCTAGCCCAACATTTGACCCCCTAGCCCGACTTTTGACCGCCTAGCCTGACTTTTTTTCTGACTTTTTACCGACTTTTAGAAATTCCTAGCCCGACTTCTGACCGCCTAGCCCAACTAGTCTGACTTTTGACCATCTTTGCCCGCCTCCGACTAATCCAGGCCAACTTGGAAAAGGTCTCCAAGGTAGGGGTCTTAGGAACGACTAGTCGGCCTTGGAATCTGACTTTTACAACACTGCTAGAAGGTGTAAAAAGTATTGGTGTTCCAAAAAATCATCTTTCAGGACAGCTTACGGTGTTAGAGAATTGTTTTGCGTTTTGATCTTTGTATAAAGTATTTTGGTATTAAAATAATGTATAAGGGTATTTTGGTAAATGTATATAAGGTTCACTTGTTAAAGAGTCTTTAACGAATGAGACCCGCGCGTATTAGAACTCGTCCTTAAGTATGTTTAACGAATGAGTGTTAATGTATGATGTCATTCGTTATATGAATTGCATAACGAATGACTTGATGAATGTGATGCTCATACGTTAGGTATGTCTAAAATAATGAGGTAATATTCTATATATCCGGTGATGTAAATTATTCTAATCAAAAGTTCTTATTTAATCGATTTCCAAGTCGTTACTCTACTCGAATCTCCTCTCAACACACACACTACACACACTAACGTAAAACCTAAACGTAATTCATATCTAAGACTAGATCCGTAACGTAATCGAGATGATCATGGTTTATCAAGTGGTATCAGAGCATGTGTCTTATTGAATATAGAATTCGATAAAACCATTTGTTCGTAAAGTAATTTTGATCAATTGAATGTCTAAATCATAATAATTGGACTTGAATTGGACTTGGGGTTGTTCGCGATGATTCACTTAACATTTGTGTTCACTGAATTGTATTGAATTGATCTGAACTGTATTTGTGTGGGAAACATTCAAAGTTTTAATGTATTTGTTTCTGGTAAAATTGGATTAAATTTGAGATGTTTGTGGTGTTCGGACTGGTTTGTTGAGGTTCGGAATTGGATTACGAAGAATTTGTGTGGTGGATTGTATGATTTGGTTGTGGCTTGAATAGGTTTGGATCTGGTTTGAATCTAGAAATTATGAACATGATGAATGTTCATTCGTTAATTTCTTGATCACATTCATTCTTTTCAAGCTTCATTCGCTAGACAGTTATCAGGTTGTTGTAACTGCTTCCAACAACCTATTCTTTATACTATATCTTATTCTTTGTTCAATCATTCGTCTCCTTTACAATTCGTTCATTATCTCATTCGTACTCTCACATTCGTAATCTCTCATTCTCATTCGTACATTGTTTCACAACATTCGTCAATCACACATTCATTGTTCACTGTTCCTCATTCGTTAGTGATAAAGTATCATTCGTTATTGTTCCATTCATGTGAACAGTATCACTTTCGTTAAACTTCTATGATTCGTTCAAGTTAAAGCATTCTCATTCGTTATTCAAGTTTCACAAAGAGTCATCTCACTCCCTAAACTTTTAAATTTGACAGTTTTAACCTTTAAACTTTCAATCATGGAAAATTTCTATGATCTTGCTTCTCAAAATTCTTTAATGCAACAGATGCTGAACTATGATGCAGAGATCGGGTCTCATACTAAATTCCCGAGGCTCATGAATCTGTGTGATTTTCCTAAATGGGTGCCAAGATTTATAGCTCATATGGGGGTCGTTCATCCGAAATGCATGAAGAGTCTGGAAACTACATATAAACCATTGTTGGTTGTAATGATGCCACTGGTTTCAAAGAAAAAGAATTTTGTAATATGTCTGCCTAGGAAATCAAGCCTACAAGATTGAAACTAAGGATTACTCTACATTAACAATGGCATTACCAGAGCATATTTTCCATGAGACGATCAACATTAAAATCTGTGCTTCTTTGTTTCATCATCTAAGAATGAGAAGTATGGGTAACACTAAGGAAAGCAAGAAATCTATGCTGAAATTTCAGTTTAGAAACCTTTGTCTCTTGAAAGGGGAGACAGTCAATGAATTATTGACAAGATTTTGTCATTTAATTGCTGAAATGACAAATTTTTCTATGCTTCCTGATGATGGTGACCAGATAGATACTTTGAAGAATGCATTACCCTCTTCTTATTCCACTTATCTGCTAGTGCTAAAAGAATATGGCTTTTCAAGAATGAAAATCTTACTACAGTGGAGTTTGTACAGAAGCTGGAGGAGAGAGAATATGATTTGAAATGTTAAAATTCTTCAAAAGACAATCAAGATCCAACTCTGTATGGTGGAACACTTCCTACGAGTAGTACATCTGCTCCAATCACTACTTTCTACTCCCAAACTAACCAAGAGATTCCTCAAGGGATTGAGTTTAATCCTAATGTATCATTCATGCCATCTAGATCCGGTACTTCTTCTAGTACAATTCCTCAAACTACATAAACACCTAATGTGAATATGAAGGAGGCTGAGGAACAATTTTCCTTCATGTGTGTTTTCATGACATCATATGAGCAGCTAGTGGGTAGCAAGATTGCTACAAGTGATTTAACTGATGAGGATTACGATCAAATTGATCCAGACAATCTTGAATTCATGGATCTAAAATGGAGCATGGCAATGACTATGATGAAGGTTAAAGGTTTAGGCAGAGGACGGGTAAAGATCTGCCGGCCATGAACAAAAGAATTGGCATTAACAAATTGAAAATCAAATGTTATAATTGCCAAGAGTTTTTCACTTTGCCAAAAAGCATGACGAACCGAAAAAGGAATACTCTTCTGGATCAAAGTCTCAAGACCAAAACTCCAACATGAAGTATAAAAACTTTGAATCCAAAGAGAAATCAAAAGGAGCTTAATCAGCCAAACCAGGTGGATCACAAGATTTGGTTGCTCAAGAAGGAATTGATGGGTCTCAACCGTTGTTGGGTAATGTCCCGGCTGATGGAAATCAAGCAAATTTTGCAATATATCAGCAAGCTGATAAATTTGAAGATGCAAGGGGTGATCAACTTATGGATGAGAGTGATGATTCAGAAACTGAATAAGAGGATTCAATCTTGGAGCAATAGGAAACTTTTGCGTGTATGGAAAAGATAGAGGAGGTAAGTTCTAACACTTCTAACTCTGTCTCAGTTGAATCTGTTATTGTAAGTGAATCTGTCGTTAATGCACAAGAGTGTTCTCATTGTGGTGAATATCAATCTAAACTTGATTCACTTTGTCACCACAACGATCAACTGGTTTGTGAGTTAGCAATGACTCGTCACAACTACCGAAAAGCAGTTGGGATTGATGAGAAATCAAAAGAAAAGATTAATGCTTTGTATGATAGTAATCATGATTTAAAGGCAAGGATTTCAGTCCAACTAATCATTATTGACAGTCAGTTTCAAGAAATCTTGACACTCAGAACCAATGTCACTAAGCTTGAAAATAAGATAGTGGAATTAAAGAATAAACTTGGTAAATTCAGAAATTCTTCTTTTCTGCTAAACGAGATTATTGAAGGGAATAATAATCAACAAAAAAATGGCAAAGCGGGTTTAGGGTTTGTTGAAATCCCTCCTCCTTTCATTGATTATACAAGTATTCCAGACATATAAGATCTTAAGAAAATAGATCTAGATAGTCATCTGACTGTTGATCCTCCTATGACTGGGAATAATATAATCAAAGAGGAAAAGCCTAAAATTGTCAAATCTTCAAAATCTGTCACTAAAAAAGCAATTCCAGTAACTTAAATTCATATCAATCTTGTTTTCTCTGAAAATGATTGTCATGGTTTGGTTGCAGAGATTTTTGAGCCACATGTAGTTCACAAAGATAACAATATTCCACGTGAAAATAATATTCTCTATGAACCATATGAATTTGAGAAAGTGGTTAATGGTTCAAAAGCTTCATGCATGAATTCAAAGAAATTAGAAAAGCCTGTGATTTCTTATGCAGATTTACTAAGTCTTATAAATCCAATCAAGACTAATAAAGTAAAAAATGGTCGGGTTTACAAACTGAAAGGGGTAACTAAAGTATTTGATGAAAAAGTTGTCCCTTTAAGTTTAATTAAACCTGAGCTGATTGAGAGTGTGTTCCAAGATGAGACATCAAACTTGAAGGAACTTGAAAAGGCCTTTGAAAAGTAAAAAACGGTTAACATATCACTGTGAAAAGAAATGCAAGTTTGATTAAATCGATAAATTTGTAAAATTATCCAGGTTGGGATACACTTCCAAGTTTTTTAAATTGTTCCAATCTAGATTTTCACAAAAACAAAAAGGCAAACAACATGGCAAGTTCAAGCTCTAATGTAAAGGTTGTAACTTTCGAACCTGAGGTTTCACACATACCTGTCGATTCACCACAAATATTTGTGGATATGAGAATGTGCTTCTCATGTGGTGAGCGCGGGCATAATGCAAAACAATGTGGATCTAGGGTAAAAATTACTAAGAAACCTTTCTCTAATCCAATAGATACAAAGTTTACAAAGCTCTATTTTAGGATAGAGATATACACATTAATATTAATTGCATGGTAATAGATAATTGTTTAATATAGGTCTAATAAACAACGCCCCATTTATCTAAAGTATTCCATATAACCATATCTCTTTGGCGAACTTGCAATTCCAAAATAAGTGATCCAACTGCAAGCCCGACTTCACCATAATATAATGTTAGGTTAAATATATAATCAATATCAATAATATAAATATTAATATATGTAGGGTCCTGGAACTAGAGATTAGCAAAGAGGGGAGCGTTGCTGGCTAGAACCTGTGTTTGGGAAGACGAATTGACCATCATGGCTTCCCAAGATTAAATATTCGTTTGCAATGGGGCTTCGATATGTCTTCAATTGCTACAGTTTTCAAGTCTTCAATTCTTTCAAAATTCTACTACAATTACAATTGTTTCTTTAATTATGTTCATCTCTACAATCTTCTTGGCAAATCAAGTGATTTTTTGGTTCTTCTCTTTTGGCTTCAATCGGTTTATCATGCTAACACTTTAGTCTTTTGTTTGGTGTGAAAGTCTTATTGGGCCTATTTTAATGATTGTTCAAATTATATGCATATGAGGCTAGGTGTAATAATTTAATTAAGGCGCATTTATTTTTTCTTGCAGAACAAGTTAGGTGCCCTGGTTTTCTCATATATATGTGTGTATTCATGTCATGTAATTGTAATCTTTGTTCTAAGCTAATAAAGAGAAACCCTAGTTTGCAGCACGTGGATGTAGACCCCCACAGGTCGAACCACGTTAAAATTCTTGTGTCATTTATTAATTTTTGTACTGGGTGCGTATATCATTTGTGCTCGTTTGTGTGTTGATTTGCTTCCAGGCACCGCTTTGTTCCTAACAAGTGGTATCAGAGCTTAGGCTAGTTGAATACACGGAATTGTACGAGAATGATGCGTAATTGTTTATCCCATTTCAAGTCTGGATTGCGATTAGGGTCTTGTAGTTCGGCTGAATTGGTCGCCGGCGCTTCAATTCTTGGAAGATCGACGGAAACATTAGGGTTTCAGAATAATTCTGGCGTCGATTTCTCAGTTCTTCGCCAGCAGGTTTGGCGACAGGATTGCTGGTAGTTTTGGACGAGACGAAGGTTGATGATACTACGGGTAGCCGGTGAAATCCGTTTGCCGAGTAGAGTCTGGTGGTCGATAGTTTATAGGTTTTGTGTTGGACAGAAATTAAGTTTGGTGGTAGAAGTGATCAAGTTTAATGGTGATACAAAGATTAAAACTTGTGTGGTCTAACTGCGAAGCTAGGGGTTGAGTAAAAAAAAATTAAGGTAGTTAGCAGGTCATATGTTTTTTTTCTCGAGGGGGGGGTGGTTTGGAGTGTATGTGGCTCAAGACCCAAATGGATTTTTTGGGGTAATGGTTCATCGTACACACACAAAAAGAAAAAAAAAATGGAAAAATTTTCATTTTTATTTTCATTCTTTTCATTATGTGTTTAACCAAGAGGTGATATGACTAACGAGATTTTGTGAAATTTTAAGTTCGGGTTTTGACTATTTATTATCACCAGTAAATTAGGGAACCGGGTAATGTGAAAATTTAGCGTTCGAGCTCAGATTTTATTGCAGTAGATAGTTTGAGGTGATTGTTTATAATTTATTTACAGTTACTTGAGTTATTGGTTATAGCAGGAGCAAATCGGTTTAATTTTACAGCGTTCAGTAAGGCTCGTACCATTGTTGTGTCTATTCACTGTTTTTTGTTCTTGTTTGTTACTGTTTGTAACATTCGTTACTTTTCAAACCTGAAAACACGACCCGTTTCGAATTTTTGGTTTTTGTTTATAAAGAATATATATAAATATATATTATTATATTCTCAAGTTTCATTTCAATGTATTTTCCTCATCGTTTATTATTAATATAATATTCACAAGGAATTATGTTCGTTTGTTTCTTTCTTTCATTTTGCTCAAAAATCAAACCTCCTAGATTTAAAGTTCATATTTAAACGATTCGCAAATTAATCGGATATAATATGAAAGCAATCCAAATATATTTATATTTTTAACAAGTTATGTTATTAAACTAAATAATCACCCAACCCCAACCACCCAGTCCCTTTTTTCCGGCACGGCTGCCGGCGGTGACTGTCTTACTCCGGCGACCCTCAAATCAAGCCGTAATCCTCGCTTTTGACTCGTTTGATCAATATAACAACCATAGACCAACGTATTAAACACTAATCAATATATTAATTGCGTTGTAACAGAACCATATCGTCAGTTAAGCCCGTGAAATTTGCCGAAAATTACGTGCAATAACATTAACGAGTATTAAACAATAAACGCCTCAATTGAACCTATAAATAACACCTAAACCACCGTCTAAACTCGCACACAACCTCGATTTAACTTAATATACTCTCTTTAACACCTATACGATTCATCCACCCCGCTTCCGACCAACTCGCCGTTCGCCATCTTCCCGTCACTGTAACAGGTAACATGTATATGCTTTATGATCATCTTAATCCAGTAAACGAAACCCCAATCCTAATTTTATCATACATTAAAAGGATTAACGGATTTAGAAGTCTAGGGTTTTGAGGAAGAAGAAGAACAAGAATGGTTATTATAAATAAATTCTCTTCTGTTCTAAAACCAACCTATAGCCTAGCATACATGGTTTCATCTGTTTAATATTAACCAGGGGACCCGGGTTCAAACCCGGGTCATGGCACCTATTTTTTTTTGGAATTGTTCTTTAGTTTCTAAATCAAGATTTAAATTAACTAAAAATTGTTATAAATCAAATAAAATTATTTTAATTTAAATAAAGTAAAGTATAATTTATATTTTATCTTTTTATCCAAGAACCGACTTTAGTTTTCGTCAAAATTTCATGAAAACCCGATTTATTACAATAGTGAACACATTTCCGTTAATATTATAATTTTTTTTTCTCGTCAACTTTAAATTCGCTAACACCGTTGTAAACGAGAATGAAATGAGACCAATAAATTCCGTTTCCGATGAATATTAAAACTCTCTTATAAATGATAAATTTTTAATTAAATAGTATTAGAATAATTTAAACCCTTAAAGTTAGTCTATATTTTGTCAATTTTATAATTAGCTTTTGTTCGTTAAACTTTATAATTCGTTAACAAAATCTCCTTCGAGATAAACCTGTCGTTAAAATTCCGTTAAAGTTTAAATATAATCTTACAATATTAAAATGTCATAGCATGCTTTATCATAATAAAATAACATTAAAATAATACAATATTCCGTTAACCAAATTATTTAACTCTTATTATCCCGTTAGATAGTCTTTACATTTTTGTATTTATTTTATTTATAGTTCGAGATGTTCGGCTGCTTCGGTTTAGTTGTTGTGCTTTCGATTTATATTTCAAGTTATCTTCGATTTCGAGGTGAGTTTCTCACAACCCCTTTTTAAACGTTTTCATATTTTGGGGTAGCATATGTATCTTATTACAAATTCAATGTATTACGATTTCACTTACAAACTACAATTCACTATATGGACTTGTGTTTTACTTGATTACTTGATCGAATTTACTTGCATGTGGTAGCCTCAATAAGTATGATCATACACCCCCCTTTGCACTCTGGTCCATTTGTATCGAGTGGAAAATGGCCTCATTATCCGAGTACGTTGGTTGTTACCATTGGAAAGGACCTTACTTGCGCGATTACCCAAATACGTTGGTTGATACCAACTGGAAAGGACTTTACTTCCTCGTTTGTCACTTGTCCATAAATTGTATGATTTTTACGTATTATATCAAACTGTGGGAATCTCACCAGCTATGTTCGTAGCTGACTTTATTTTATACATATGTTACAGGTGTAAAGATGCGAGGATGAACGTTAGAAGACACATAGCATGCTTATAGGATATTCAAAGAAAACTTATTATTTTGTTTGTTTATTTGTTACAACTTGTATTATTTGATAAACTTGTGTTACATGATGATTTAAATGAAATAATGTTATTATGGTCGCCTAATAGTGTCACATGTGTTTGAGCAATCTGTACGTCACACTCGGGCGTTTCCGATTTAGCCGGGGTGTTACAGATTGGTATCAGAGCCGTGACTATAAGATAGGACATTAGACGTAGTGCCCTAGTTAGTTATATCTTATTTGTTATTTGTTAGGTTGCATGATAGAATTATGTGAGCCTATACTTGATTGCTTAAAACGCACTTACTATTACTGTATTACTGTATTACTGATTTCATTAACGCTTCATGAACACAAGTACATACACACACACAAGTCCAAGACTTAGGCCTAAAACAAGTTTCTCAAAAGAAATTTCAAAATTCGGTGTTTCATCTTCTTAAAGACGGTTCTATGTGGCGTGTTTGTAGTAACTGTAAGGGGGACGTGCTTGTTTCCCGAACTCTTGACACCAAGGTTATTGAAACCTAAGGATAAGCAATGCGCATATATCCAATCAGACGTTGGACCTGGTTGCTTACCTGGAGAGTTCGGGAAGGGCATGAAACATATTAAGCCAAATCGTTCCACCCCAACGCCATACGAATCGCAACTCTATGCTTTCAACCGTGATCATGTCCTCTTTGTGATAAGGATATGGTTGCACTCCTTAGGATGTCACACAAGTCATGGTGGTTCATGCAACGTGTGACTCCGACCCTCAATGTTTTACAATGTGTTTTAATTGAAAGTCTGTCAAGTCGTGGTGATACAAGAATAAACAGCTTTTGGTTAGATTTGATTACGCATTTTGATTTATACGTTTAAACTGAAAGTCTGTCAAGTCATGGTGATACACGAATACCCAACTTTCGGTTCGATTTGATTACACATTTATTTATTTTTATTAGAACATAAAAATTATGATGATTCATACAACATGTGATTCCAAAATACTCTATCATTTGTATTGCGGTTTTGACAAGTCATTGGGATATGTGAATAGTCGAGTTTCAATTCGATTTCTTTATTTGTATATATTCATTACTTCTTATACTTTAAATTGAAAATTCGAAAGGTCATGGTGATACATGAATAGTCGAGTTTCAATTCGTTTTCTTTATTTGTATATATTTATTTTTTCTTATACTTTAAATTAAAAATTCGAAAGGTTATGGTGATACATGAATAGTCGATTTTTCAATACTCGTTTTCTCGTATGTTTTAAATTGAGAATTCGAAAAGTCATGGTGATGCATAAATTGTCGATTTTCAAGTCATTTTCCTTAAATAATTCGTTGATTTTAGTTTTAATTGAAAATTCGAAAATTTATGGTGGTACATAAACACTCGATTTTCAATTCGATTTCATTACTCATATTAGATTTGTATTAATTCCGTGTTTTTATTTCAAAATTTGATGTATTCTTATCCAAAAATTTACGAGATTAGTACTGACTCATGAGCACTTCGATTTCGATTTCAATTTTTGTTCCATTCGATTTTACTTAATTATTTATTTACATATTTATAAGTGGATTCCGATTTTAGGAATCTCTTATGTAACGTTTCTTTTGATTTTGATATGAATTTCATATTTGCGTCCAATGTCACACGAATTGTTCACACTTTATGCCTTATTGTTCTCCTCGACGCTGCCCTCGAAACTCAACCCACAAAACGACAACCCAAATCTTCAAGCAATTGACCGTCGGAATCCCGACCATGACAAACCAAGATTCATTACCAACCACAACAATACATTCAAACCTCAAAGCTATACCTAAGTAAATCCAAACCCAACCTAACTCTTGGATACTCAAACCCAACCCAACCAAGATATTTACACGAGAACCCACTCTTTGTATAGCACAGACGATCCCCCCACTCCGCTACCACAATATCGAAATACTCCAAGCTGTGATAATTTCGGCCAACTCATCAACTTCTGCCTCATAACTATACAAACTCAACACTACATGTTTATTCTCACGACCTACTACCCAACCTTTTGCTCTGCCTTATACTAATGCTTCAAGCCTGCTACCATGGTAATAACCCGAGCACACCCGTTATAAAGCCTAACTTGTTTTCGCCATGCAATACCTTACCCCGCATCCTTGACCACCTAAAAAAAAAGTCTACTCATTTTCCAACACAAATACTTAATATTTCAAACTCATAAAATTTTCATGCATAATTTTCCACGATTATCTCTTTCATAAGCATCTCTTACTTAAAAATTACAAATATTGATTTTTTTTAATTAGTCAATTAAAAATTATATATTCACAAGATATTAAGTATATTCAAGTAGTTTTCTCCAAAAGAAATTTTTATTTTAACAAAATGGGTTATTACCAATATTATTATTATCATTATTATTATTACCACTAATAGTATTATTATTATAAGTATTATTATTTCCATAAAATCTTCAAAATAAAGTATTTTACTTTAAGCAAATTCCTAAGCCTGTGAGGCTATTATATTATCACCAGAAGAGTTTCATTAACCAACAAGGCATTTTCGGCGACTCTCCATTTTCTAGGGCGCCGGCTAACAGAAAACTTTTCATATTAAAATTTTATAAAGTTTCGCAAACTTTAGCGCTAGCTAAGAAATTCTTTGCTAATCATTAATATTTTACTTTGAGCATCATGATTTGCAATGAATTTTTTTACAAACGAACTTAAAAAAAATGAATTTTTTTTTCTTTCCTTTCTTTTTCAACGTCAATGAGTTTCGACTAAGAAAATCATGACACCACTTCTAAACACCTATCTTACCACCATCCCATAATAACTTTAATACCCCAAAACCCACATTCGAGAAGACAAGCATCGCAAGCTACGTTTTGTTTTTCTTTCGTTCTTCTTCATATATATATATATATATATGTATATATATATATATATTTATTTATATATTGTATTAGTCTATTTGGACGTTTTCGAAACAATTTTATGTACCGATTTCTTTCAAAGATTGTTTACGAAAGTAACATTGAGTTTCAATACTCGTTAATTAGTGAACTATTTTCATTCATAGTTACATTTTTGAACGGGTTTACTTTGTTATTTCAATCTCGTGGTCTATAACCGATTTTCCATAAACGTAATCGTTTAGTGGGAGTTGGAGACTATGAGCGCGTTTATACACATGTTGAGTTTATTTTTATTACACGAATTGTGTAGTCATATTGTTCTATTCCCGTCCAACGTTTGGTTCGGAACATTTTGTTATTCATAATCCCAATGTTTTACCAATTTGAGATCAATATTTTAATTCGATCTGAAATTTTGATTATTTTATTCTCAATGTTTTACCAATTTGAGGTCAATGTTTTACTTTGATCTCGAAGTTGCAATTATTTATTAATCTCAAGTGTGCCTTATTTCACATTGATATTTTAGTTTGTTTATCGAGTCATTATTGGCTCTAAGAACTTACTTGATTCTTTTATTAAAGTTTTGTTATTATATCTTTTTCTCGGACTTAATGCTTATCGACTTACGTGTTTACATTTTTGGTAGCTAAACGCTATGTTTACTTAAAATGTTATTTTCAACTTTATTATTTCATGTTCATGATTTCAATTGATGTCATCCATTATTATAATTATTTCAATTCTAAGGTTTTCACATATGGACATATTATATTTTAAACCCACACAATGGGGCGAATTATGTGGACCATCCGATGATAAAGGTAATTATGGGTCGACACGTAATTATCCAAGTCCTCGAATGGAAGACATAATAAGTACGTTGTGTGTAATAACTCGAAACCTGAAATGATTTTGAAAGACATGACAAATGCAGTATGATAAGGGCATGGTGGATACGCCGCTGGTACATCCTATATATAAGTGTCCTTGTCATATTACCATTTGTGGCGTCTTTCGGGTCATTCAAAGATCGACGTTATTGTTTTATTTAAATATGTATATAAAAATTGATAAAACTTTTAAACAACTCCTCATGTGAGTTGTTTTCTTCTAAAATATTATTTTTATTTTAATTTCGGGACGAAATTTCTAAAAGTTGTGAATCCTGTAACATTCGTTACTTTTCAAACCCGAAAACACGACCCGTTTCGAATTTTTGGTTTTTCTTTATAAAGAATATATATTATTAAATTCTCAGGTTTCATTTCAATGTATTTTCCTCATCGTTTATTATTAATATAATATTCACAAAGAATTATATTCGTTTCTTTCTTTCTTTCATTTTGTTCAAAAATCAAACCTCCTAGATTTAAAGTTCATATTTAAACGATTCACAAATTAATCGGATATAATATGAAAGAAATCCAAATATATTTATATTTTTAACAAGTTATATAACATACTTTAGCTCAAGGTTCAAATCGTAAATACACTATAATTTAGTTTTAAAGGAATCTTGAAAGTTGGAGGGCCTGTTATGTAATTTATTCAAAATATGTCATTAAACTAAATAATCACCCAACCCCAACCACCCAGTCCCGTTTTTCCGGCACGGCTGCCGGCGGCGATTGTCTTACTCCGGCGACCCTCAAATCAAGCCGTAATCATCGCTTTTGACTCGTTTGATCAATATAACAACCATAGACCAACGTATTAAACACTAATCAATATATTAATTGCGTTGTAACAGAACCGTATCGTCAGTTAAGCCCGTGAAATTTGCCGAAAATTACGTGCAATAACATTAACGAGTATTAAACAATAAACGCCTCAATTGAACCTATAAATAACACCTAAACCACCGTCTAAACTCGCACACAAACTCGATTTAACTTAATATACTCTCTTTAACACCTATACGATTCATCCACCCCGCTTCCGACCAACTCGCCGTTCGCCATCTTCCCGTCACTATAACAGGTAACATGTATATGCTTTATGATCGTCTTAATCCAGTAAACGAAACCCCTATCCTAATTTTATCATACATTGAAAGGATTAACGGATTTAGAAGTCTAGGGTTTTGAGGAAGAAGAAGAACAAGAATGATTATTATAAATAAATTCTCTTATGTTCTAAAACCAACCTACAACTTAGCATACATGGTTTCATCTGTTTAATATTAACCAGGGGACCCGGGTTCGAACCCGGGTCATGGCACCTAATTTTTTTGGAATTGTTCTTTACTTTCTAAATCAAGATTTAAATTAACTAAAAATTGTTATAAATCAAATAAAATTATTTTAATTTAAATAAAGTAAGTATAATTTATATTTTATCTTTTTATCCAAGAACCGACTTTTGTTTTCGTCAAAATTTCACGAAAACCCGATTTATTACAATAGTGAACACATTTCCGTTAATATTATAAATTTTTTTTCTCGTCAACTTTAAATTCGCTAACAACGTTGTAAACGAGAATGAAATGAGACCAATAAATTCCGTTTCCGATGAATATTAAAACTCTCTTATAAATAATAAATTTTTAATTAAATAGTATTAGAATAATTTAAACCCTTAAAGTTAGTCTATATTTTGTCAATTTTATAATTAGCATTTGTTCGTTAAACTTTATAATTCGTTAACAAAATCTCCTTCGAGATAAACCTGTCGTTAAAATTCCGTTAAAGTTTAAATATAATCTTACAATATTAAAATGTCATAGCATGCTTTATCATAATAAAATAACATTAAAATAATACAATATTCCGTTAACCAAATTATTTAACTCTTATTATCCCGTTAGATAGTCTTTACATTTTTGTATTTATTTTATTTATAGTTCGAGATGTTCGGTTGCTTCGGTTTCGTTGTTGTGCTTTCGATTTATATTTCAAGTTATCTTCGATTTCGAGGTGAGTTTCTCACAACCCCTTTTTAAACGTTTTCATATTTTGGGGTAGCATATGTATCTTATTACAAATTCAATGTATTACGATTTCACTTACAAACTACAATTCACTATATGGACTTGTGTGTTACTTGATTACTTGCTAGAATTTACTTGCACGTGGTAGCCTTAATAAGTATGATCATACGCCCCCCCCCCCCCCTTGCACTCAGGTCCATTTGTATCGAGTAGAAAAGGGCCTCATTATTCGAGTACGTTGGTTGTTACCAACTGGAAAGGACCTTACTTGCGCGATTACCCAAGTACGTTGGTTGATACCAACTGGAAAGGACTTTACTTCCTCGTTTATCACTTGTCCATGAATTGTATGAATTTTAACGTATTATATCAAACTATGGGAATCTCACCAGCTATGTTCGTAGCTGACTTTATTTTATACATATGTTACAGGTGTAAAGATGTGAGGATGAACGTTGGAAGACCCATAGCATGCTTATAGGATATTCAAAGAAAACTTATTATTTTGTTTGTTTATTTGTTACAACTTGTATTATTTGATAAACTTGTGTTACATGATGATTTAAATGAAATAATGTTATTATGGTCACCTAATAGTGTCACGTGTGTTTGAGCAATCTGTACGTCACACTCGGGCGTTTCCGCCTTAGCCGGGGTGTTACACTGTTATAGCTGAAGACGAGATTGTTGTGATTGGAATGTTTGTCGGTTGTGAAGTTTTGGGTTGATTGGTTTGTCAAAGGGAACTTGGATTGGGTACTAATAATGGATAAACCTAGAGAAAATGGAACTAGCGGGTGTGATGGCGACGATATAAGTGAGAAAAAAAAGAGGTCAGTGGCAAGTCATGTGAACTATTACTTCTTTGGTTGATCTTCTGGTTAGGGTTTGCATTAACTAGTTATGTATACAGTTATAGAACCCTTGGTATCGCTTGCTTTCCATGAAAGCCTCTACTGTTGTTATAACTGTTTGTCTAGAACTGTGATAATTACTTCTTGTTCATTTTGAATTGTTAATGCGGTTTTGTTCAGTGGTGATCAGTGCTAAAACATTTGAGAGGATAGAGATCTTGTGCTGGGTAAAGTTATTTTCTAGGGAAGTACAATTGGGGTTCATCTCATGAGTGTTGGTTTGGCATGGGTTAAGATAACATGGATCGTAAGAGCTGGGCAAAGATGACTTGGTGGGGTTGGATAGAGGTGTGGACATTCTTAGAGTTGATGTCCAAAGATAGGAAATTTTTCTTATAATAATGCATATTCGGTGATGCATTGGAACTCAGTGAAAAGAAGTGAAGACTCTTGGGTTTGAGATTCCGGTATACTTCATTTCATGTTACCCACTATAGTGTTGTATTGGTGAATCTTATGGTTGAGGACTTTGGGAAGGTACATGCTTTTGTATCGGCAGAAGGAGTGAACCAACTTCTGAGTAGTAAAGTCTTAACTTGTTGAATCTGGTAGAGCTAGGGGTTTCAAATTGCATACATGAAGCCTGGAGCCACGGGGATGTCAGCTTGAGTGTATTCAAAGATCTGAACATGGTCGGGGTGTTGGTAAAAGTGGGAAGACGAGGGGTGTTCTGGGTTCCGTTCCAAAGCGATATTGGGTTCGAACACCAGGAATCCAAATGTGAAAATCTCTCCTTGGTATAGTCTGCTGATTTGTGGAGTCTTTACCCTCTGGATGTCTCTAGAGCCGGTAGTGCGAATCAGTGGGAGCCGGTTGAGATTGAGGATGTGTCATTCACAGGTTTTTTCATGACTGGGTCTATGATGACCAAATTGAAGCTTTTGGGAGTTTTAGTGGGACTTTGGGTAAACTGATGAAAGGGCCGCTGCAACTAGGTTGATTGGTTGAAATCTTAGCTTGCTCATAGAGAACTTGTGGCTTGGATAACTTCTATTGTTGAAGTTTTGGCATGTTCTTAGAACTTGAGACTTAGTGGATTTATGTTATTAAATATTACTAGAGTTGCTGGGTGATAGGGTTAATTATTTTCTTGGATGGCAGGCTAGATTATTCGTAAGGTCTTCAAGTGGGAGATTGTTGGGTGTGAAGGCCTTATTGAGCCGGTTTTATTCAAATTAGATGCATATGGGGCTGGGTCTAATAATTTAAGACAAGAATTGCAGATATTGCTCTTTATGTTTGTACTCAGTTTCACACATCGTCCTCTGTCTTTAAAACTTATCTGTTTATCCTTTACGTTTACAAATCCAATAGAGTTTGTCATTTGACCCTAACCTAGTTAGTTTTCCTCGTTAAATCAGATTATTGGCCTTAAGTTATCACCGCCGAAAGAACATCACCGGCCACCTACCTCTTCGGAAGACCACCACTAGTCACCCACTCCACCGGAAGACCGTCATCGGTCTCTTGCATCTGCATCTTTGATTGTCTTCTCCAACTTCTTTGATAGAGAACGGCCACCGACGACAACCCTCATCGTCTCTTTTGTTTTTCCGGTGATAGATGATGAAAACCCATATCTATGACCTCCACGAACATTGGCAACACCGTTTTCCAGCAGTGGTGCGTGGAACCCCGTTTTTCCGCCGGTGGTGGCGACGATGTTCCTGGATGGAAACGAGGTCGTTGTTCTACTAAGATGCGATTACAGGTTGATAAAAATCAGGTGACACTGAGAAGTCATGATTGTTCAACTGAAAGACGGGATTCAGGTGTTGAACACTCCGAACTCAAAGGAAATTAAACTCCATTGTTGCAGGAACAAAGCTTTAGCTCACCAATAAGGAACTTGAATATAAAATTGAAGAAGAATGGGGATGGAGATGAGATTATAAAGATGAAAAAGTGAAAAAAAAAGTGAAAATGTGTAAAGGTGATGTGATGGTGGAGTGAGTGAGGGGTTTCAGATTTAGGGTATGTATTTGGGGAAGATGAAGAAGGTAAGTGAAAAGACTTATCTACCCTCACGTGACTTGCATGTGATCTAATTTAATGAAAAATTTTAACCGGGTTAAGGCCATAGGACAAATGCTGGTGGATTTGTAAACGTAAAGGATGATGAAACAGATCAATTTTAAAGATAAAGGACGATAAGAGAAATTATACAAACATATAAGACAATTTTTGTAATTATGTCATAATTTAATTAGGACTCATTTATGTTTTCTTGGAGAACAAGTTAGTTTCCTTACTTTTCTCCTATATATATTCATGTCATGTAGTTGTAATCTTTAGTTCTAAGCTAATAAAGAGAAACTCTAGTTGCAGTATGTGGATGTAGGCTCCCACAGGACGAACCACGCTAAAATGCTTGTGCCGTTTATTATTTTTTGTACTGCGTGTGTATATCGTTTGTGCTCGTTTGTGTGTTGATTCGCTTCCAGACACCACTTTATTACTAACATCTTTAATAGGTTATATTTGCTTAATTTGAGTAATTAAGTTCATAACTTGATTCGTCTATTGATTTAGATTTTAGACATTTATGTAATAAAGTGATTACTTAGATTAGATACTGTTGGTTGATATTTTTTTTCAATAAGAAATTTTTTTTTATAATAATTTATCATTAAAATCAAAACGATTACAATAAAGTGGCAGGCAAACGGGCAACAAGCTGCGCCACAACCCCTTTTTGAATAGCAAAACCAATTCTACTAAAAACAAAGCGTTGGGTCGTAGGAGACGACAAAGTACCATGAACGACACGCTGAACCCTATTTAGAAAAATCACGGCCTCTGGGGCCAGAAATCCAAATGTATCAAAAGCAAAAGGGAGAAACACGTGTTGATTTTCTAAACAGGCTTTCTCATGTTTGGCAACTTTGCCCGATTCGGCCTTCAACGCAGCCTGACCCACAACAAATCCGCGGTCCCAGAGCCCAACATAAGGAGACACTCCTGTAAGGTCCACACAAGCGTGTTTCCCCCCTGCTCACTCAAACACAAGAATATCAGTCATTGTCAAATAAAAACGTAAAGCATGAATATAGTCATTCAAATATATTTTAACTTCGGCTAACTACAAACTTATTAATATATTACTACCGATCTTCTCATGCCCAGATGGAGTATTTATATCAAACTAGATTTCTATCCGGCGCGTTGCGTCAGGGCAGTTGGCAAAACCCCAGCATTGAAATCCGGGCGTTGGTAAAACCCGAGCATTACGACGATGAGTTGACACGAATTCAGTCAATACCAACTTAAGGTATCGGAATTAAAACAAAAGGATCGGTAAAACTCGGGCGTTGCTGTAAGGCCCCGTTACCGGTAACCCTACTTTCGTGTTGGATTTACTCATAAACACAGTTCTAAATATCAGAGTTAATTAAAACATTTACGCGGAAAATAAAACTTTCATAAAACTTTACATAATTCATAACTTGTCTCAAAACATGTATTGTCTTTCACATTAAAGCATTAAAATTAACACATCATAGGTCTTCAGATGCCAGACTCTTGTTCAGTGCCATGTGTCTCCTCAAGCGAGCTGCCTCATCCTACTCACCTGCGTGCATACTAAAAGTCAGCTACGCTGAGTGAGTTCTAGATAATCACATAATCATACCATTCACATAACATTATATTCTTTCATTCATACTTTTATACTTTCATACTTTCATACTTTCTCACATTCATTCTTTCTCACTTTCATACTTTCTTACTTTCTTTTATATTAACTTACTTTCATATCTTATGTTATAAAGAGCATTACGCCCTACATTCCTCGAGTATTATTAGGGCTCGGTACCCTCTTTCCTCGAGTATTATTAGGGCTCGGTACCCTCTTTCCTCGAGTATTATTAGGGCTCGGTACCCTCTTTCCTCGAGTATTATTAGGGCTCGGTACCCTTCTTCCTCGAATATTAGTAGGGTTCGGTTCCCTAGTTCTCGAATATTAGTAGGGTTCGATTCCCTCTTCGTTACCATACAACCATACATCATACCTTGAGTATTATTAGGGCTCGGTACCCTTTTCGTAACCATACAACCATACATTATCATTTCTTTCTTCTATTATCTCTATCATGTTCATACACATAAATATACATAACATACTTACCTTATACATAGCGTTACAACCTGACAGTACGTGCAATATCCGAAGATCGTTCACATACCATCAAGCAATCATTCATACATTTCACATTATCCACATAAGGCGTACACTTATCTCTTAGGATAAGTGTATTAACAAACATGTTGAGTATGCACACAGCCCCGAAAACATAACACATAAATGGGGCTAGAAACTCACCTGAACACGGTTACGTTCTCCGTTGATCGTAATCCCTTTCTTCAGTTGTGCACGGCTGACTGTATAACAAGTATACATATCAATTTAACTATCACTACTTATAACATCTTTCTAGTCTTAATTACTACCCACAACGAACGGGGGTCCGGGGGCAGCGCCCCTGGCAGCGGGGTCTAGGGGCGGCAGCCCCTAGCGGGGTCCAAGGGGCAGAGCCCCTGGCTGGGGTTAAGCTGCCAGGTCAGCTTGGAAAAATTTTATTTTCGATAACTGTCTTAACACATTTTCCATTAGGTTTTTAATTTATTTTCTAAACGAACTTCACTTCAGGCGAAGTTAAACCTCGGGCGAACTTGGCTTCAGGCGAAGTTAAACCTCGGGCGAACTTGGCTTCAGGCGAAGTTAAACCTTAGGCGAACTTGGCTTCAGGCGAAGTTATCCTTAGGCGAACTTGGCTTCAGGCGAAGTTATCCTTAGGCGAACTTGGCTTCAGGCGAAGTTATCCTTAGGCGAACTTGGCCGTAGGCGAAGTTATCCTTAGGCGAAGTTACGCTTGAAGGCGAAGTTACGCTTGAAGGCGAAGTTCATCAGACGAACTTAATCTTGCAGGCGAAGTTATCGCGCTGCAGATCTGTTTGCCCATAAATCTTTCGTTTCTTAGCCAAATAACTCGATTTTGGTACCCACGGAATCGTATGATCGGCGCCTACAAATCCCAACCATCAAATCGGCCTAAAATCGAAGTTTTAGGGGTCCGATTTGGGCAGTTTGGGTTTCGGGTCCGGTTAACCCATCCAATCCTAACCATTTTCAGTAATATTAGCTTTGTTGGATTTGTTCTTACCTTACCAACTAAGATCTATCAACAAAATCTCGGGTCTCGGCTTCGAATCTTGATCGGTTAGAATGTGTGTGTTTTGTGTGTGTGAAGAAATAGATGTAAATGAAGATATTTTTGGGATTTTGGGGGTATTTATATCCCTGAAATCCCATTCTTATTTAACCCATCTCAATTAATCCACGTCCAAGACCCGCTCCCTACCCGATACTAATTAATTACGCGAAATCACTAAACATAACTTCCTTTATTCATCATTAAAATTTTTAGGATGTTACAGTTGCGGTGGTGAGTCGGTAAAACCTGAGCGTTGTTGGTCTCGGTATTTGTGGTGGTAAATCGATACAAATTTAATTTGTTTCAGTTATGCTCGTTACGATACTGGAACTACGAAACAAAATAAAAATACAAAAAAAAAACTTTGTCCAATATCGGACCGCCACTTGGACCAATAAGATGCTAGCGACGCCAAACTTCAAATTTAATTTGTTTCAATTATGCTCGTTACGATAATGGAACTACGAAACAAAATAAAAATACAAAAAATAAAAACTTTGTCCAATATCGGTCCACCATTTGAACCAATAAGATGCTAGCGTCGCCAAACTTTCAAATTATATATATTAGATAATAGGTTTTTAAAAAAAGACCTTGACATTTTAGTTACATTTAGGGCACCAAAAAACTTGAGTGTGCCTCTTCTTTTCCAAACAAGTAAGAGATTGAGTTATAATCCCTCTAGAAAATAAATCCCACCTGAGTGATTTTTGTTCTCCAAACTAGGGGCGGTAATTGTTGACACGATCTGAACCAGCCATGAATGAAAAACAAGTTTTTGATCGACTAAGACAACCCGTTTTAAAAAAATAGGTCGTGTTTGGGTTGACCCGTTTTATAAATATAGGTCGGTTCTGGTTGACCCACATAAAAACGGGTTAACCTGTTTAAGTATTTAAAAAACAAAAACCTTTATAATTATATTTTTATTTAAGTTTTTTCTGTTTTTCATTTTTTTATAGATAAATTTGCAATTTCCACTTATTTTAAATTTTTTTATTATTTTTAAATAAAATATTTATATTACTTATTTACTCTATCGACTCTAAATTATATGAATTTTGTATATATATATATATATGGATAAATTGGTTAGACAAGTCATGTTTGAGTCGACCCGAATTTATGTGTATGCGGCTTAGGGTCGAAATCTTTGACACAAGGTACAATATGGGCCGGGTTCGAATTGCAAATTTCAACCGCCAGCCCATAACCCGCCTATCCAACACAATTTAGCTATTTCTCCAAACCCATTTACGGGGTGTTTTGTAACATCCCGGCTTTAAGCAGAATACGCACGGGTGCAACGCACAAATTACTCATAAGCTCGCAATACTGACGATATATTTATTCCATTCTATAATTCGTAAGTACACAAATAATTTGATAATGAGACAAACAACATTACATCTAAATGAAACAATATTATTCATTGAAATAATCCTAAGGTATAACTGCAGCACGTTTAAAATAATATATTTTGTCAACAATGATGGTAAGAATTCATAAAGCTTTGCATATGTGTATAATATAAAAAGTAGAAAATTTATAAGTCAAGATGTAACGTCTCAATCATAAAGTAAAATAAAATAAATACATGATATTCTCGTTCACTTGACAAAAGCCAAGTCTACTATGGAACCCTCGTTCACCAACCTACTAGGAGTATTAGATGAGAACCACCAAGTATTCCAACATAAGTTGAAGAATTAGGCGGCGCGGGTACGTCCCGCCAGACCCTCTCACTATGAGTATGTGTATATATGCGTATGAGTCACTTCCACCAACAAAAATAGTAAACAACTAGCACGTAATTAATCACAAAATTTACAAGCATTATGATATGAAACAAATACATACGAGACACATATGTGAATTTTGGTTTACAACATGAAACATTGAATAACAATAAAAATTTGTAACATGCTACACCCCCAAAATGTTAAAAGATGAAAAAGGGGTTATGAAAACTCATCCATTAAATAAGCGAGACAAGCAAATAAGGGAAAATCGCTTTGAGTGAGTGAATCGACAAAGTTTGGTTCAACGAGCACTTTAGATTAATAAATAACTAGGATCAAAATGAAGTTGAAGAAAATAAGAAAAAGATGGCCGACATGTTCGGTTTAAAATTCATAGACGAAAAAGTTTGTTAACAATATATTTTTATTTTATTTTATTTTTATTAGTTGAAAGAAAAAGGTTAATTCTTTGGTTTTAAGTTGATTTATTTTAGCCTTAGGAAAAGAGTAGGTTTTAATAATTATTAGATAATTTAAATGGGTTTGGTTCCTTTTCGAACCGAACATTATTCAAGAAAACGGTTTGAACGAGTGGTTCGTTTTCGATCGGACACGAACTCGGTTTGAGTCGGGTTTGTGTCTAACATGTTTGAAATGGTAAGTTGAGGTGACATGATTAAAGTTTAGTCTTGTTTATTAGTTTGCAAAAGATAGTTTTTTTTAAACCTAAAGTTTTTATAACCGAACATTAGACGGGCCGATTAACAAAGGATGATACGTTATCAAGAATGTCAATTGGTTTGACAATAAGATTATAACAAATTTGTGTTTCAAAATAAAACAAACATTACCTGATGATTGATTAACGAAAGAGTAAGACTTGAACAATTTGACTTTAATAGTCAAACCATGGACTTGAACACCAAAAGAGAGCTAGAGCATGAGTGAAAGTTAATTGGGTTGTGGTAAAGGATTTGCGAAGGTAGAGCATTAATTTATAGTGCAAAAGTCGTTAATAACAATGCTTGACTGGATTAATTGGTCTAGCTAGTCTTTAACCAACTCTTAAGCAAGAGTTAATGATGAAATTAAATGGTTTGACCAAGAATTTATGAAAGGTAAAGATGTTATAAATTTGAATATAGTCTTAGGTGAATTAAATATCATCAAAACCAAGTCAAAAGGCGAATCTCATGGGCAAAAGTCACAGAATTGGTCGAAATAAATAAATATAGTTGAACGTCATTCAAAATATGCGATTAATCATAATTAGTGAAAGAATAATAGTTGAAATGTAATCAAATCATAAATGAGTTGAATTGATCTTGACTCAAATTTGATGCTTGAGATAACAATATTAATAAAACATCATGATAATCATAAACAACATAATGATCATATATATTCACTAAATTAATCGTCTTTAATAATAACTGAAAGCCTAAATTACATCAAACATTTTAAATGGTTCGGGTTTCGGGTTTGAAAATTAACGAATGTTACATGTTTGAGATTGCTTATTTCAGCCAACTTATAACTTACTAAAAAGGTTAAAAATGTGTTTGGGATTGTTTACTATGTGAGGGTATAGTTGGCCATATGAATGGGTTGGGTTGGATTTCGGTGATGGGTTAGAATGGGTTTGGGTCAAGATGGGTATGGGTCAGGATGGATATTTAAAATAGAAAGTTAGGATAAGTATGGGTCACGATGGGTAAAGTTAACCCATATTGACCCAA
Source organism: Bidens hawaiensis (assembly GCF_021521415.1). NCBI lineage: Eukaryota > Viridiplantae > Streptophyta > Magnoliopsida > Asterales > Asteraceae > Bidens > Bidens hawaiensis. The sequence goes on from NW_027493920.1 coordinate 193,336, forward strand.
GTGAAGGTTAAAAATGTGTTTGGGATTGTTTAATTTGTGAGGGTATAGTTGGCCATATGAATGGGTTAGGTAGGATTTGAGTGATGGGTTAAAATGGGCTTGCGTTAGGATAGGAATGGGTCAGGATGAATATTTAAAATAGAAAGTTAGGATAAGTATGGGTCAAGATGGGTAAAGTTAACCCATCTTGACCCAAGTGATGGTTAAAAATGTGTTTGGGATTGTTTAATATGTGAGGGTATAGTTGGCAATATGAATGGGTTGGGTTGGATTTGGCTGATGGGTTAGAATGGGTTTGGGTCAGGATGGGTATGGGTCATGATGGATATTTAAAATAGAAAGTTAGGATAAGTATAGGTTAAGATGAGTAAAGTTAACCTAACTTGACCCAAGTGAAGGTTAGAATACAAAGGTTTTAAAACTCCTAAAAAAATTCAAAAACATTAATAAAAAAATAATAACTCAAAATATACTTCAAAAACGCAAAATGTAAAATAACTAAAATGTTTTCCCCGTCGTCCTCGTTTATTAAAAAAACCGGTTTTGTATCAGTTCAGGTTCGATTTTTTGGGTTTTTTTTCTGTTCGGTTTTTCTTTTTTTCATTTCGCTCGATTTCAGTATATATTCGGTTTCAATGATTTCTGTTTCCATTTCTCGGTTTCTATTCATTTCGTGGATTTGTTTGAAATAAAATTGGATGAAGCTTGTTTTACTCCATTCTAACCTATAACCAAAAGTTACTAGCATTTTCTCAATCCATCTTGACCTTTTTGCAAAATTCTTTTAATTCATCTTGACTCATTTCAATTAAAAAGTTATCCATATTGACCCAAAACAACCCATTTAGGTTTGTTTTGCCACCCTCATAGTGAAGAGATAAATTGACAAGTTGCGATATTATAACTTATAACTTACCCCAAAACTAAGTTATAAGTTTGTAAAAGTAAGAAATTCCAAACACCCTCTTAACATTCATCCATTTCAGGGGCCACTATGTTATATATGTGCAAACTATTAGAATAAAAATGCATATTTTAGCTAAAACGAGGACCAAAATTAAATAATGTAAAACACATACTCTTGGGTATAATTAACTTTAAAAGTAACACGGGAAACACCCCACACCCGGTGGAAAAACAAGTTTAATAACAACTAGGTTATTGATCTGTTCACGACACGGACGAAAATATAGTAATCATTAAGTAAACACATATATAAACATATATAATTTCAAATGACAAGTTATTTTTTTAGACAACAACATAATTTTTAATTACAATTCATATTTATACGCAAACAAAGTACATAAATGCATAAACTTACAAAAATTGACTTTACATAGTAGAATAGTTACGAAAGAAATTTAAAACTTTAAATCATAAATTTCATAAACTTTAAAAAATAATATTAATAGAAAACAAATATACTTCACTAACATTAGTCTGGAAAGTAAGCAAATAAGAAAATAAGCATCCAGGAAAGATTGCCGATAAGCATCCAAGAGTGATTCGGGTTTTTTCCATCTTCGATCTTCTGTTCTTCCTTGACCAGGAACATAGTTGCTGACATAAGCATTCATACACTAATCTAACAAACATAGTGACTAAGTGACTACGAAAACTGTTTTTACATTTCATGTGAAATGTCTTGCACTCTAATAAACTGAAGCACGTCCGAAGCACATTTAAGAACCCGAACAAAATCGAAATCTTTTTAAAATAACATGTTTTGACAGAACTAAATCGATACGATTTAAGAATGGCCGATTTTTGCCCGAACCAAATCAATATCTTCTATAATTGATCCTATATGACCCGAACCAAATCAATACGATTTTAAAAAGATTCGTTGAAACTCGAAATACGTCGATATCCTTTTTATATTGACTCGTGTCACACCCCGTTAAGCGATTTACGGAAGCGTAAAACGGAAATGTAACAGTTACAACTGGAATCAAATACATTGTTCAAAAAGAAACATTACTAACTAATTTACAATATATTACATCGTTCTAACATCTTTTACAAACTAGGTGATACAATCAAAACTAGCTATTCAACTACTTTACTTCTAACTCAAATGCTCACAGCATCGATCACAATCCAAACATGTAACACATAATCAATCTACTCCACCTTTCTAATTACCTGAAAAGCATGTTTAAAAACAGGTCAACTACGAATAGTAGGTGAGTTTCATAAGTTTTAATGAAATCAGTTCAGCGTACCACACAGTCATAGTTTGCATGTATATGCATATATGAAAATGTATTTACTTTTGTATATATGTACAACTTTATCTTTGTGTGTACATATGGATGTAAGTTTATAATATAAATTCGAATTTACAATGAAATCGTGACTGTTTGTCCGTACTACTTGTTTCCAACTTCCGTGTTTAATCAACCACTGTGGCCCCCCTTCCGCCCACAACGGTTCTACGTAAAATCAACCACTTTGGCCCCCCTTCCGCCCACAACGATTCCGCGTAACATCAACCACTGTGGCCGCCCCTTCCGCCCACAACGGTTCCACGTGAAATCCAACATTACACAGTGTATAAAAATTAATTAGTATTTCCTACACCACATTATTTCCTAAGCCTATTCACATAGCATGTAGATAGACATACACATATATACATATTTATGCACATATATAGTATATATCACGTATCACCAACCATTATGGCCCCCCTTCCGCCCACAATATCCTCGCGGCCTCCACTGCCCACGTTATTCTCATGGCCGTTACAGGCCACGTTAATCCCATGGCCGTTACAGACCACGTTATTCCCCATGGCCGTTACAGACCACGTTATTCCCCATGGCCTTTACAGACCACGTTATTCACCCATGGCCGTTACAGACCACGTTATTTGCCCATGGCCGTTACAGACCACGTTATTCCCCCAGCTTGTTATGTTTAACAATACACAGTGTATTTGTATAAACGTGTTGTCATGTGTAATTTCATTATGTTTTGGTATTCGTATGATGTCCCCTTAATTTACCATTCAACAATACTATTCACCATTCATTCGCACGTAATCAATCGTTATGTTTGTATAGACTTTTTGTATGTAAACGTTCAGGTGATTTATCTCCCGAACCATTTCCAGATAGATAACGTATGTAACTATGCTTTTCACCCCAAACCGTTCATAAACAGTTTGAAAATAGGGGTCATGAAACTCACTGTTTTGTAGGCACTCAGTGCGAGGTCAGCTCAGGGTTCGTTTCCCTTGCTATCACTTAGTCCCTATAGTCATTATTATAATAATATTAATATTTTAATATTATTATAATCTTTACACTAAGATGGGCTGTATAGCCAGTCAGGGTGTGGGTGTAACACCCACAAAGTCTCAATAGGCTTAGATTGTGATGTTGTTTAATGTCTAATGTTTAAAATCGAATTTGGCTCAGTTTCCCCGTTTTACCAACTGGGCCAGGTTGCTCGTTTACGCGTTTAGAAAACAGTTATCGGTATGTAAACTTGGGTAAACGCGAGGTCAGCTCAAGTTATAAAAAAGATCACAATTTAGGGGTCTGGGTTCGCTACGAGGCTAGTTTTCGTTTATTCGGTTTGTTTTGGAGAAAAACGTGCACAATCTATCCAAATTGTCCGGATTGCTCACAAAAAGTTCGTTTTTACATAATTAATCCGAAAATATGCTTCTTGATCGTTTTTTAAGTTCTGATATCCCAGCAAGTTCGTTAATCACGAACTTGCCGATTTTCGTCAGAAATGAATTTATTTAATCTTCAAATTAGCATAATTAACTATCCGTTAATCATTAGATCATGAAAATTTAGAAACTTATTAAATAAAATATGTAGATTTTAATAAAAATTATTCTGGAATTATTTACTGACTTATAAGTTTATAAAAAATCATTTTATAAGCTATATTTAACCCGAAATTCATCCGTTTATACCAAATGATTACCGAAAAATCCGCCAAAATTCATGAGTGACCAAAACACTTCCCAAAATAACCTGTAGCAATTCTAGAAGCTAACAATCTTACCAAATATCGTTTTTGAGCCAAAAACGGCCATGAAAATCCGAATAAACGCAAATACACAAAACATACCTAGGATTTTCCAAATGACCCCAAATTTCATATGTAATCATAACATATCAAATCTGAGTTTTCCACAAAATTTCATAATTTTTCAAGCATTTTAACCATTTTTCCCAAATAAACACCCTAATTTAGTAATAAATTTGCCAAATATTCTCGGACGGTCGAAAAATTACCAAATTTGAACAGGTACTCAATGATATGGTCGTTGATGTTCCTGAAAAATTTCATGAAATAAAAATATGTACATCACAATCGAATCCTAAACAGCCCCTAATCGAGCATTTCGGCATTACCTTTGCGGTTTTCGCCGGTTTTCGCTTTCCTAATACAATTTCCGGGTTCTCGTGCTTCTATATAAGCTAGGTACAGGTCCTATATCACAAAAAAAGCATGTATCATCAACATAACATCCTTGGAATCTAGGTTTCGGTTAGGGCTTTAAACCGAACTTTTGAACCGTAAAAACATCGTTTAAACCCTCTAATCCGTGTTTATGGCCAAAAAACTTATTAAACCAGATTCCTAACCATGTGTAGGATCAAAATATGTTTTTTAACAATTTTTAGGGGTTTTACATGGTTAGGAGAAATTTTTGGTAATCAAACTATGTTTATATGTGATTAAACATATTTAAACCAAGTGTAAATGATCAAAATTGCTAGATTTACCTTAGGTTTTGGTATAGTTATGGAAGAGCAGCGAGAGAAGTTCTAAAATCTGGAATTGTGGTACAAAATGTCTTTAGGAGATAACTTATAAAACAAGATATTTCAAAAGGGTGGACCTCCTTTTTTTTCCTAGCGACCGGTCTTTTTTATTAGCCTACTTTGGGCCCATTTTGGCCCAATTGCATCGTTTTGCGTGCTTAAACATGAAATCCCGATTCCAATTTTATTTTGGGTTCGATTTTTGGCGTGAAAAATTTATCGGGTACGACAAACAATGCGAAAACACTCGTTTTTGGGCCATTTTAGTGTTAAATTGGAAAAACATACTATTTGTTTGTAAAAATCGAAAATATTTTCACGGATCGCTTAAAACATTTCCAAAAAGTGTTTGGTAAGTCTTTTTCGGCTTAACGTATGATACAATGCTTGTTTCGGAACTATCTTTTGCGTTTAAATTCATAGCGGGTAGTTAAACGAGGATGTTTTCGTTTAACTAGTTTGCTATCATACTAAGGCCTTAATCTCGTTAGGTTGGATTAATATAGACATATATCACTTATAGATGGCCCCTCTGGATATCTGGGTCATAACCAGACCCGTTCGATTATTCGTTCGTTCGATACGCAATAAGCGGTTAAACGCTTATTCGAGTTTGTAAGTATTAAGGTGTATCCGGTTTTGTCACGAATGTCACATTCTCCCCCAGTTAAGAAATTTCGTCCCCGAAATTAAATATACCATTTACGCCCCTATAGGGAAAATTTATAATCTTTTTTTTCGGAATTTTTTTTTTGTCCCCGAACGTGTTTGATTCTCCGTTGTGGCACCAAACTTTATGTAGTAAAATTTTGTAGCGTTATAACTGTTTAATTCTCCCCCGTTCAACGTTTTCATGGGTTCTTTTATAGAGCTTAGTTGTATACTAGTTTTCGGTTGGTACTAATTTCGTTCTGTCAGTAAGGCACTCGTTCTGATTCGATATAAATAAAATATCAGGAATGAGATAATTTTGTTTAATACGCTACGGGTTTAACCATCGAGGCAATTTTGTGCAGTTCCATGTATTTTAGAATCAACTCATCGGTTTCCTCGACTCAATTAACAACCTTCAAGAATCATCATCTTCTCACATAAATCGGTATAGTTCTCTGGTTAGCCTTCAGCGACTGTCAGTCTATTTTTAATATTACGAGCTTTATCCATGGTTTCCGAAATCAATTCGGATTTTGTATTTTGGGGGTCGCCAATTTTCAATTGAATGAGGTGTCGGTTTACATTCTTACTCGCATAATATAATATATAACCGCTTGCATAATATTACGATGACTGTTAATATACGAGGATCAAAATTACCGGTCTCATTTTCCAATAATATTTGAATAGTTTATTTGTTTTAATTGTTCGTTAGAGGACTACAGACCGTGTTCAGGTCGATTAGGTATCTAAAGTTTCATGCACCACTCACCAAGGATAAGATTTTGTTAAGGCGAGTTTTTCAGTTGGGTAGTTGTTACAAATCAAAAGAAGGTATTTGGAGTGGATTAGTCAAAGAACTATCATTCAGTTTGCTTTGCTTCCTCGGAATGTTCCGGGCACATGTGTCAAAAGGTTCATTGTAGTTTGTTCCCCCTTCCAATGGGGTATTTCAAACTGTTGTAACGTCCCCGAGGATCTTTGGTATTTCATCTTAACTTATTATAGTGCACAACTTTACAACACATGTGCCTATGATCTTTCTCATACTAGTTCCTCCATAAATTTCCCTTACATCTTAACACTAGTATTCAGTCTAACAAAACATCTGGCCTGACTTTTCTTCATTCATCACCCAGTTATTGAGGCTACAAAAAGCTTGAAGTTCAGTTTCGGTTCTTGTAGGAAGGGACTTCTTTGATTTTCATAGTTATGATTGTTTAACGATTCCACCCAATCTTCATTTCCTCTTATTTAGCTTGTTCTGATTACTTATAACTCGTAGGTTTTTGCAGTTTATGTAACTTGTACCGTTGGTAGTATACAAATAATTCCCCCGGATCTTGGGTATAAAAGCAATCGTTCTATATTTCCAGTCACGAATAGTATAGTTCTTTTCATTCGTGTTTAGTCATTGGGGTTATATGCTATTACTTCGTTTCATTTTCCTTTCATAATCTCGGTCCTGTTTGAATTAGGAGGACAAGGTTTAAGTAACATTGCGAAATTTTACATGAACTCTTTGGTGTAACTGTTTTAATATCTAGTTTAAGATGGGATGTGAAAGGCATTTTCGATTCTGGGGCCTCCTTCTTATACTTCGACCATTTCGTCCCTCGAAAGAGGTATTCTAACAATCTTGTCTTTACATACGATTTCCATTTCCGATCTCAATAATTAATCCATTTTTATTACACCAGAACTTCTTAACCTTACTGGGAGTGGGTTAATAAGAAATGGTTGGTTGTTTTTGATGCAAGAATAATTTTGGTTTCTTTGGTTAATCGGGTTATAGGTTTACCTTAGAGAATATGTCATAAAGGTTTATTAATTTACTAATCAATATATTTTTCTAAGGGTAGGAAGTTAACAAAATGAAACTTCTATTGGTACACGTGTTATTTAATTTGAAGCGCACAAGTCAGAAATTGTGAATGTACCTGCTATTACGTTCGAATCTGTTCGTGCTCGACTCGAGTCAATCACGAAAGCGACCTTTAGTCTGGTTAATCATTGATGCTTGATTTCCACTTAATTTGGGGCAGTTTCTTTTGAAATGCTTTGTATTGCCACATTCATAGCAAGTAGGGTGATTTAGGATAGGTTGGGTTAATTCTATTGGTTGTAAGTTAATTGGTTGTGGTCGAGGTAGTTGTAGATGGTGCATTTTTGGTATTTGAAATGGCTGGTTCATAGTGTTTACAATGATTTTACAATCACGGACATAGTGTCCAATCTTGCCACATCTATAACACCCATTTGTTCGACATTCACCTATATGATGATAACCACATTCTCCACATTTTGGCAAAAGCCCTTTGTACTTCTCTTGTTTTACATCAGAACTGGTAATGGCGTAATTTTGCATCATGGTGTGTGCACGCTTATTCTGTTGTCTTCCTTGTACCTTCGCCTCATACTCGGTTCATTTTGTACCAGACGATTCTCCAGGCATTCCCAGCTTACCGCTTCTAACCAAATCAGAAGTTACAATGCCGACTTGTAACATGGCATTTTCGAAAGTTATTGGACCAGTTGAATTAACCAAAATCCTGACTTCGGGGGCTAAACCCTAAATGTAGCGTTCATTACGTTTAGATTCTTGGCTAACTAACCATGGGACTAGACGAGCCAATTCGTTAAAGCGGTGGGTATACTCCAGGTGATCTGCACCCTTCATTTCTAGATTCCAAAGTTCTTGTTCTAATTTCTGAATTTCGTTTATCGGACAAAAATGTTCTATCATGAGATTTTTAAGTTCTGTCCAAGACATACAATTGGTTTTCTCTTGTCCCTGAATTTGCACAAAAGTATTCCACCACATTAGTGCGTGGTCCACAAACGTAGAAGTAGCAAATTTGACAATACAATCTGGTAGACAGTTAGTGATATTAATGATGGATTCAGTCTTTTCGATCCACTTTATCAGTCTATTTGGTCCTTCAGTACCGCTAAATTCCATAGGTTTACATAGCGTGAAGTTCTTAAGTTGATATCCGTGTTGCAAGGGATTTTGGTCGTTACGACTATTGCTCAAGTTCGGTAGGGGATTATCATTATCGAGAGTAACTTTAGTATTCAACGGGGGAGTATTAATTGCGACAGTGTTAGTATTTATCGGGGGAGCATTTGTGGTTGTATTAGTATTTGTTGGGGGATTAGTATTTACGGCCGCGTTAGTGTTCGGCACTTGATTTGTATTCATAGTTGTATTAATACCGGCAGCGAAATGTGCTGCTATAGTCGGAATTACTGGTTGTAGTTGCTGAGCGATCATCTCGGCTACATCTGCCTCGGACAATGTGTTTACTTTCTTCAGGGCTATTCTATAGCAATAACCAATCATACCGCAATTAACAAAATTCCAATTACGCAACTAATCACAAAGGAATCACATTAACAAACAATCAGGTATTTCAAATAACACGCATGTATCATACGGATCTGTTCTCGAGTCTGTATACTAAGGATATATGTAAAGTTAGCCTAACAAAGGCCAAAGTTTGTATATATATTGAAAGTTTTCACCTAATGACAAGTAATTTTAACCCAGTAAAGGTTAGTGTTCGTAACGAAATATCCAATTCATCACCCATATCAACATAGCACACTACCAGATGCTCGCATGGGGTATCGAAGGCTATATACAACAATGTCATACTATCCTTATCTATCCAAGTACACACTATAGAATCATGAACAGTTCACACTTGCACAAAAATTATCTTGGTACGAACCCCTCATTGGGTAATTCTTTTTGTCTGATCCCTCCCGTACGTAGGAATCTGGCCGTTATGTGTTTAATTAGTATATTATAATGGGAATGCACTTGTATATTCCACTAGACCCTTAGAGGTTGTTAAATATAACTATAGAATATACTCCTTCGCCAGGTCATTCGGTACACGCAATCATGTTGGGTTTACTAAAAGTGGTAATTTCCTGGTGGGGTAAGTATGTCCCATTCCAGTCAAGCATGCCATCAATTTCGTGTGCAAGAGATTTCTCTCCTATAATAACCAATTGAAATAGAAAAAATATAGGAGAGGTTGGAGGTTCTCGTACATAGATGGTTCGAAGAGTTTGCTAGTTAGGGAGGTTAATCAAAGTTAGTTGTACTGGTGATATGTAAAGAAAATTATTATTATTAACATTTCTTCTTGAAATATCATTAGTACATTATATGTACTGGTAGTAACGATTGGTCATATTATAACTGAAAATCAGTTTTGGTAATTATCGTATTTATAATTTGACAAATCGGGCTCATCACTAGGTATTTCCCCTAGGGATGGTGTTTGTTTTTGAACAACAGAATTGGAAGGATAACCAGAAAATAGTTTAGATTAATATCAAAGGAACAAGTTTATAAGATAGGATTGGATCCAAGTTGTGGAGTATTTTATATATATATGTCCTTTTGAGATTATCATATGTAGGTCACACCTCCCACGATTCGTTCCCAGGCCTTGTATATTAAGCCCCTTTGTGGTTCCATCGCATCACCAGATTTAGTTTAAACTTGTTTAAGCATTCTCGTATTCTTATTTACAGGCAACACCGGTTCCTCATTTGTTATTAAGCTACCCGATCTCGATATCCTTTGGTGTAACAGTTAGTCACAAAAGAACGTTTTTTGATAGCTTACATTAGCGTAAAGTATATTATTAATTAGTACAGAATTTAAAATTTTTATTTGTTATGAACAGGTATAATATTAATTATAATAAAATATAATATAAATTTTGGTACGATATAATTTTACTTATAATAGGAATTAATATTGATTATAACCAAATATAATATTCGTTACGATAAGATTCAATATTGTCGGTAGTACCGTACGTACACGTATCCATATACCTCATTTCAGATAAGCACGTATGCACGTTGTATAAATACTCCACATCACCTTTATACACGTATGTTGCCATTTTTACCTATCAGTATGTCCAGCGACTTCTCCCCGAATCCCCTCTTACAAGCAAGTCTGTTATTACGTTTCGGACCATAATAACTCACTTGCCCTACGAGTTCATCCCGACATCCATCAGTATCTATCGTTACTCATTATTAAGTTTCCCAGATATAATCGAGCATACGGTTATATTATAGGTATCCTAAGGAATAACCTAATCCTTTATAACCAATGGCTCCGATACCAACTTCTGTTACACCCCGTTAAGCGATTTGCGGAAGCGTAAAACGGAAATGTAACAGTTACAACTGGTATCAAATACATTGTTCATAAAGAAACATTACTAACTAATTTACAATATATTACATCGTTCTAACATCTTTTACAAACTAGGTGATACAATCAAAATTAGCTATTCAACTACTTTACTTCTAACTCAAATGCTCACAGCAACGATCACAATCCAAACATGTAACACATAATCAATCTATTCCACCTTTCTAATTACCTGAAAAGCATGTCTAAAAACAGGTCAACTACGAATAGTTGGTGAGTTTTATAAGTTTTAATGAAATCAGTTCAGCGTACCACACAGTCATAGTTTGCATGTATATGCATATATGAAAATGTATTTACTTTTGTATATATGTACAACTTTATCTTTGTGTGTACATATGGATGTATGTAAGTTTATAATATAAATTCGAATTTACAATGAAATCGTGACTGTTTGTCCGTACTACTTGTTTCCAACTTCCGTGTTTAATCAACCACTGTGGCCCCCCTTCCGCCCACGATTCTACGTAAAATCAACCACTTTGGCCCCCCCTTCCGCCCACAACGGTTTCGCGTAACATCAACCACTGTGGGCCCCCTTCCGCCCATAACGGTTCCACGTGAAATCCAACATTACACAGTGTATAAAAAAATAATTTGTATTTCCTACACCACATTATTTCCTACGCCTATTCACATAGCATGTAGATAGTCATACACATATATACATATTTATGCACATATATAGTATTTATCACGTATCACCAAACATTGTGGCCCCCCTTCCGCCCACAATATCCTCGTGGCCTCCACTACCCACATTATTCTCATGGCCGTTACAGGCCACGTTAATCCCATGGCCGTTACAGACCATGTTATTCCCCATGGCCATTACAGACCACGTTATTCCCCATGGCCTTTACAGACCATGTTATTCACCCATGGCCGTTACAGACCACGTTATTCGTCCATGGCCGTTACAGACCACGTTATTCGCCCATGGCCGTTACAGACCACGTTATTCGCCCATGGCCGTTACAGACCACGTTATTCGCCCATGGCCGTTACAGACCACGTTATTCCCCCAGCTTGTTATGTTTAACAGTACACATTGTATTTGTATAAACGTGTTGTTATGTGTAATTTCATTATGTTTTGGTATTCGTATCATGTCCCCTTAAGTTACCATTCAACAATACTATTCACCATTCATTCGCACGTAATCAATCGTTATGTTTGTATGGACTTTTTGTATGTAAACGTTCAGGTGATTTATATCCTGAACCATTTCCAGATAGATAACGTATGTAACTATGCTTTTCACCCCAAAACGTTCATAAACAGTTTGAAAAGAGGGGTCATGAAACTCACTGTTTTGTAGGCACTCAGTGCGAGGTCAGCTCAGGGTTCGTTTCCCTTGCTATCACTTAGTCGATATAGTCATTATTATAATAATATTAATATTTTAATATTATTATAATCTTTACACTAAGCTGGGCTGTATAGCTAGCCAAGGTGTGGCTGTAACACCTAGAAAGTTTCAATAGGCTTAGATTGTGATGTTGTTTAATGTCTAATGTTTAAAATCGAACTTGGCTCAGTTTCCCCGTTTTACCAACTAGACCAAGTTGCTCGTTTACGCGCTTGGAAAACAGTTATGGGTATGTAAACTTGGGTAAACGTGTTGGTTGATAACATGATTAAGTTATAAAGAAATATCACAATTTAGGGGTCTGGTTTCGCTACGAGGCTCGTTTTCGTTTATTCGGTTTGTTTTGGAGAAAAACGTGCACAATCTATCCAAATTGTCCGGATTTCTCACAAAAAGTTCGTTTTTACATAATTAATCCGAAATATGCTTCTTGATCGTTTTTGATGTTCTGATATCCCAGCAAGTTCGTTAATCACGAACTTGCCGGTTTTCGTCAAAAATGAATTTATTTAATCTTCAAATTAGCATTATTAATTATCCGTTAATCATTAGATCATGAAAATTTAGAAACTTATTAAATAATATACGTATATCTTTATAAAAATATTTCTGGAATTATTTACTGATTTATAAATTTATAAAAAATCATTTTATATGTTATATTTAACCCGAAAATCATCTATTTATACCAAATGATTACCAAAAAATCCGCCAAAATTCTTGAGTGACCAAAACACTTCCCAAAATAACCTGTAGCAATTCCAGAAGCTAAAAATATTTCCAAATATCATTTTTGAGCCAAAAACGGCCATGAAAATCCAAATAAACGCAAATACACAAAACATACTTAGGATTTTCAAAATGACCCCAAATTTCATATGTGATAATAACATATCAAATCTGATTTCTCCACAAAATTTCATAATTTTTCAAGCATTTTAACTATTTTTCCCAAATAAACACCCTAATTCGGTAATAAATTTGCCAAATATTCTCGGATGGTCGAAAAATTACCAAATTTGAACAGGGACTCAATGATATGATCCCTGATGTTCCTGAAAAATTTCATGAAATAAAAATATGTACATCACAATCGAATCCTAAACAGCCCCTAATCGAGCATTTCGGCATTACCTTTGCGGTTTTCGCCCTTTTTCGCTTTCCTAATCCAATTTCTGGGTTCTCGTGCTTCTATATAAGTTGGGTACATGTCCTATATCACAAAAAAAACATGTATCATCAACATAACAACCTTGGAAGCTAGGGTTTCGGTTAGGTCTTTAAACCGAACTTTTGAGCCGTAAAAACATCGTTTAAACCCTCTAATCCGTGTTTATGGCCAAAAAACTTATTAAACCAGGTTCCTAACCATGTGTAGGATCAAAATATGTTTTTTAACAATTTTTAGGGGTTTTACATGGTTAGGAGAAATTTTTGGTAATAAAATTATGTTTATATGTGATTAAACATATTTAAACCAAGTGTAAAGGATCAAAATTGCTAGATTTACCTTAGGTTTTGGTATAGTTATGGAAGAGCAGCGAGAGAAGTTCTAAAATCTGGAATTGTGGTACAAAATATCTTTAGAAGATAACTTATAAAAAAAGATATTTCAAAAGGGTGGACCTCCTTTTTTTCTAGCGGCCAGTCTTTTTTATGGGCCTATTTTGGGCCCATTTTGGCCCAATTGCATCCTTTTGCGTGCTTAAACGTGAAATCCTGTTTCCAATTTTATTTCGGGTTCGGATTTTGGAGCGAAAAGTTTATCGGGTACGACAAACAATGCGAAAACACTCGTTTTTCGGCCATTTTTGTGTTAAATTGGAAAAACATACTATTTGTTTGTAAAAATCGAAAATATTTTCACGGATCGCTTAAAACATTTCCAAAAAGTGTTTGGTAAGTCCTTTTCGGCTTAACGGATGATACAATGCTTGTTTCGGAACTATCTTTTGCGTTTAAATTCATAGCGGGTAGTTAAACGAGTATGTTTTTGTTTAACTAGTTTGCTATCATACTAAGGCCTTAATCTCGATAGGTTGGATTAATATAGACATATATCACTTATAGATGGCCCCTCTGGATATCTGGGTCATAACCAGACCCTGTTCGATTATTCGTTCATTCGATACGCAATAAGCGGTTAAACGCTTATTCGAGTTTGTAAGTATTAAGGTGTATCCGGTTTTGTCACGAATGTCACAACTCGTTACCCAGAACTAAACGGGTACCCTTTTAAAATGATCTATTTTGACCCGAGCCAAAGCAAATCGAAACATTTCTAAATGATCAATTTTCATTTATAACACACTTGAATATTAAGAAGAAAAATGAAGGGTAACACACACAAAGCTTTTAGCTTTTGAAATCCTTTCTATCGAATGCGAATTCATTATTACTGGTTGTGAAGATAAAAAAAATATATAAGGCTTCAATGACTTCAACCCAAATTTAAGTTGAAACTCATTTGAACCTTTCACTTAATTTGTGAACCCTGTATGTTATTTCATTTTTCAATAGACACTAAAAAAAAACCGAAAACCTAAATAAAACCAAATACCAATAAAACTAAAACAAAAACCAAAATGAAATTGAAAACCAAAACCGATAATCTGAAACCGAACCAAAAACAAAAACTGTAAAAACCGAAACAAAAACTGAATAAGTTAAACCCATGTAAAACGAAACTAAAATAAACAAAATTGAACTGATATAAAACTAAAATGAAACAAATTTATAAAAAACTAAACCAAACGAAAATCAAAAAATGATATGAAACCAAAATAAAAAATAACTAACATGAAACGTTGAAAAGAGAAATCCGAACTCATTAAGGAACACATGTATTTATAGTTTGATATATTAGAATATGTTGAATGTAATTTCATTTAAATTTGAATTATTTTATTGACCAAAAATTATGAGAATGCATGTTATTTATGAAAATAGTTATTGTTTTAATAGTATAGTAGAAGTAGATTTGAAGGTGGGGTGTTGGGAAACTAAAGGGTAAACTGCGGTTTCGTCTCTATGGTTTGTCCCAAATATGCGGTTTTAGTCCAATAGTTTCAAATTTGTGATTTCCGTCCCTGTGGTTTCATTTCACTTACAATTAAACCCGAGTTCATTAACCCCGTTAAGTCTGGTTGTTAAACTCATCTACGTGCCCCTCATGTGAAGGGCGGTTTTGTCCTTTTTCTCCCCAAATAAACCTCAGTTCTAATTCGCAATCCCCCTCACGTGAGGGCTGGGTGTATTCGGTGAAAAAAGGACGAAATTGCCCCTCACGTGAGGACACGTTGATGGGTTTAATGACCAGACTTGACGGAATTAGTGAATTCGGGCTTAATTGCAAGTTAAATGAAATCACAGGGACGAAAATCATAAATTTAAAACTATTGGACTAAAACCACATATTTGAAATAACCACGGCTCGAAACTAAATTTGATTTAGTTTATATTTAATAAATGATTTGAATAATGCTTTTCTTATTTCATAGTTTAATCCAATAGTTGTTCAATAAATATTTATTTATGGAAGTTCAGGTGTAAACTAAACCATTGGATTGGATGAGATAAGAGTGAGATTTGAGAAAGAACCCTTTGACCAGAGTTGAAAGAAAACTCCAATAATCACAGACAGGTAGGTATATATTTATTATTTAAGTCAAAGTGTGATTCTATTCCAGTTATGTTTATCTACTATATAATCGATATATATATATATATATGAATGACATTGCAGCGAAAAGGATGAGCCAAGCAAGTACAAGCTCTGGTCCTGGTCCTGGTCCTGGTCCTGGTCCTGCAGTTCCAACCATTCCGGAGAACCATTCTATTTCTATTCCTCCACCTCCATCGCGCCCAACACCGAAACTACCTTGTTTAGATCTACTTCAAGGTAACTTCTCCATCAACTCCATTCTTTTATTCTTTTTCTTTAACCGCTGTTAAAGAATATGTCAAGTAATTTTGAAGTGAGACTGAATTTATGAAGCATTGACTAAATTTAATACAGAATGGTTAATAAATATTAAATAGTATTCTATAGTTGAATCTTGAGAACACAAGATGGATGGATGGGTTGGGTTAGGGGCGCAAACGAGCCGAGCTACTTGAGATCGGCTCGTTAAAAAGCTCGATCGAGCCGAGCTGAATCGAGCCCGAGCCCGAGCCCGAGCTTCACATATCGAGCTCGAGCCAGCTCGCGAGCCTAAACGAGCCTGCTATTTATATGACTTTTAAAAGTATATATTTAACTAGATTTTATCCCCTGTAATATGAGGGTTGTTTTACATTATTCGTTTTTACTATGTATGTATGTATGTACGTATGTATATATATATATATATATATATATATATATATATATATTTGGATTTTAATTTTATTTATTGTAAGAAAGTTAATAATTAATATACTTGAGGTTTGATGATAAAATGGTTTCACAAATAAATGATATGTTATAATCCGGTTTAAAAACTATCTGGGTTTGGTGATACCCATTACCTGTTTATTTTCTTTATTATAAAATTGTTTCTTAATTATAAATAATATCATTTTGTAAATAAAATAGGATATTAATTTTTAGTATATCCCTATTTTATAGGATTTTCATATCAAATATTTGATGAGATTAATTTTTAATATAATGAGATGTTATAATCCGTTTAAGAGCTATCTGAGTTTGGTGAGACATTTACCCGTGAATTCGGGTCAAATGCGTGAGAAGCTTTCATTTACAAATAAAGCAATCTGATGGCTTGAGAGAATGGTTGTTTTACATTTTTCGTTTTTTAATATTTATTTTTTGGATTTTAATTTTCTTTATTGTAAGAAAGTTAATAATATACTTAAGGTTTGATGATGAAAGGGTTTCATAAATAAATGATATGTTATAACCCGTTTAAAAGCTATATGGATTTGGTGACCCATGACCCGTTTATGTTTTTTACTATAAAATTGTTTATTAATTATAAATAATATCTTTTTCTTTTTAAATTGGATATTAAATTTTAGTATATCCCTATTTTACAGGATTTTCATATCAAATAATTGGTAAGATTAATTTTTAATTTAATGAGATGTTATAACCCGTTTAAGAGCTATCTGGTTTTGGTAATACCCATACCCATGAATTTGGGTTAAATCAATGAGAGACTTCCATTTAAAAATCAAGCAATCTGGTGGCTTTCATAAAAGGGGGGAGTGACTACATCGCGACACGTAGGATTTTAGGGGTTTTATTTATATATATTATAGATAATTATTAATTAATATATATAATGTTATGAAAAAATAAATAAATAATATATATTATTTTATACATAAAACTATAATAGATAAAAGTATATTAATATAATTATATAAAAAATAATTGATAAATAATAAACGAGCCGAGCCGAGCTCGAGCTTGAAAATCTACCCACGAGCCGAGCTCGAGCTTTGAAAATAGAGCTCGAAACAAGCCGAACTCGAACTCGAGCTCGAGCTCTGTGTAAGTTAAACGAACCTAGTCGAGTTCGGGCTCAGCTCGGCTCGTTTGCACCCCTAGGTTGGGTCAAGGTTTGGGTCATCACAGGTATGAATCATTTTAGGAAAAAAAGGTTATGATGGGTTTAAGTCTAGATAAGTTAAGTTAAACTTTTGTTTTTTTTAATTTTATTTTGAATTGAAGTTACCTATGTATTATAAAAACGCCCACTGGCGCCCGGGTTACGCGTAGCGCACTTACCAGCGTCCAGGTTGCGTGTTACGCGGATACCGGCGCCCAGTTAGGTGTTTTGCAAGTACCGGCGCCCGGTTACAGGTTTCGTGCGCCCAAGTTATGGGTTGCGTCGCGTGCGTACCAGCGTCTAGGTAACGCGTTGCACGCACCAGCACTCGGTTAAGCATTCGCGCGTAGCACGCCTGGTTACAGGTTTCGAGTGTACATGCGCCTGGTTATGCGTTTCACGCTGCGTACCGTTGTTGACGGTGGCGGCGGTGGGGCTGGCCGCTGACGATGACGTCAGCGATATGTGCTGTTGACCCAAAACGAGCTAACATTTGTTTGACTAATTAATTAAATTACTATTGAAGGAACTAGTAGAGAAGAATACATCAATGTTGGTATTCCGCTTTATGAAGCCGCACTTAAAGGAGATTGGAAGGCTGCTGAACCCATTCTTAAAAACCGGCTAGAGCTTGTGGGTTTTGCTATCACAGAAAACCATGAAACGCTGCTTCACATTGCGGCGTCAGCAAAAAGCACCAAGGCTGTGGAATTTGTCAAGCATTTGGTAGAATTTATGAAAAGAGATGATTTGGAGGTACAAAATAAAAGTTATGATACAGCCCTCAGTTTAGCAGCTGAAGCGGGAAACACAGAAATTGCAAAGATAATGCTGGAAAAGAATTCGGGATTGATTGAAATCCCTAATAAACAAGGGCTGATGCCGCTCTATATGGCAGCTTTGTTTGCCCACCCTGAGATGGTGAGGCATTTGTATGATATCTCGAAAAAAATGGCAGGCGATTTTTGGACAGTTACTAATCGGGGTTGGGTCCTTCAAAAGTGTGTTGAATCTGAAATCTTTGGTACGTAGTTCTTACAAGTCCATTTAATTTATACATCAATCTATGCATTATTCACATAAAGTGACCATAAATAAATTATTACTTTGTAGATGTTGCTATAAAAATAGTTAATGATATCCCCAACGTACTAGAAATCAAGGTCGTAGTTCGGGATATTCTATTAGCTTTGGCTGGGAAGACTAAGGCATTTGAAGGAGAAAAACCGAATGTTGTCTTCAGAGTCATCAAGTCATGTAAGCTTGTGCTCTCTTAATGTATTTTCTTTGCTTCATTATACTTTCAACACATAAACACTCATTATATATATGCATATGCTTGTGATTTGTGGCTTTATTTTAAACTCATTTAGTCATTCCTACTAATATATACGGTTGATATGTCAGTTTTCTCAAAGTATATTGTGAAATGATAGTATTCTTGGTTGTTTTTTTCTTCTAGTTTTTGCAGTGCTTCGCCTGAAGGAAAATAAAGAAAAAGAAAGTGAAGCCCTGCAATTATTAAAAATAATTTGGGGAAAAGCTGCAAAACTGTCCAAAAAGGATATTGATGACATACTCCGAGGATCGCTTGTTGTGATTAAAAAGGAAAATAAAGAAAAAGAATGTGAAGCTCTGCCATATTTAAGAAAAATTTTGGAAAAAATGGACACAGAGCTTAAGATCGAGATTGAAAAGGAAAATCAAGTACAAACAAGAAATACAGCAGATACCTACCCTTCCCGGGTACTTTTTGTTGCTGCAAAAAAGGGCAACATATATTTTATAACCGAGCTCATTCGCTTATATCCTGATGCGATATGGAAAATAGATGATAAAGGAAAAACCATATTTCACTTAGCGATCAAGCGTCGTCATGCAAAGATCTATAACTTGTTATACGAGATTGGTGCAATGAAGGACTTGATTACTTCCATCAAAGACATAAGTGGTAATAACATGTTGCATATGGTTTCAAAGAGTGGTAAGCAAGCTCGATTTGAAGAGGTGTCCGGAGTTGCCTTACAAATGCAACGAGAGTTATTATGGTTTAAGGTACATCTTGATTTTCTATCTTACATATCATCTTTCTTCTTACATATGTTCATAAGGTCAACTTAGATGCCAAACATTTAATGATGTTGTACAAACTCAAAGCTTAGAAAATTAACTAAAATAGAGCCTGACGCATAATGTATACTATTCATATAACCTTCTAAATCATTTTATTTAAGTATTTATTTTATTAAATCATATTTAATACCTATACTACTTACGATAATTTAAAGTACAAAAGAATGTTAGTAGGCCAATTTGATGTCACGTGTTAAGTGTTTTGATGGACGCCAATGAAGAGAAAGGTTTTGAATAGTTAAATTGACTTGATGTATTAATTAATAACACACACACACATTTGGGGTTTTCATCATTCGTACTTCTGAGTAACCCCAATTCCGTCCGGCCACTGACGATACGAAGCTCCTTCTTCAAGATCCGGTAACAACAGCCCTATTAACCCTTACCGGAGCTCTCCAACACGTCCATAACACCACCGCAGCTCATTATTCTCGCTGTACTGTTGTTTCCGGCTACTGTTGTTAACTGCCGCCGCCGCCGTCGTCTATTGCCGCCGCCGGAAAAACGATTAAGGCTCTGTGGAGGTTGCTGGGTTGCTGCGAGGTGTTATCATTGAAGGATCTTAGCTGATTCATCCTCTGCCGCCACCGTAACACGTCACCGGAGCTCCGCCGTCGCCGCCGCTCAACGCCGCCGCCGCCGAAACTCAAGGGTTGTAGATTGTGTCACGTTTCTAGCTTATTCTCGTTAGCTCACGGTGTCTCATCCCGGTTTCAATATTGGTGACTTGCTAAAATCACGGTGAGATCGTTTCATATCTTTTATTTTTGTTGGCAATAGGCCTTGATGCTGCTAGAGTAGTCAGTCCAATTTATCTGTTACTGTGTGCCGTGTGTCTATTATTATTATTATTATTAGTTTTTGTTACTACTATTATTATTATTATTATTGATTTGGTGTTCTATTGCTTGTGTTTGTGTGATTAGTTGCAACCATAGAGCGTAGGAACCATGACTATTACCTGAGACCATGTCCTGAATCGAGGGGTGTAGGAAAGAGTAAAGATAGGGAGCGTATATTGCGTTTGGCTTCTTGGAATGTAGGAACATTAAATGGTAAGTTGTTAGAATTGGTAGATGTGCTTAAAAGACGTAGGGTTCAGATAGCATGCCTCCAGGAGACTAAGTGGAAAGGACATAGAGGGGCTGAGTGTAATGGGTATAAGTTGTGGTACTCGGGGTCTGATGGAGCTAGGAATGGAGTGGGGTTTCTAGTGGCTAAGGAAATACACACTAGTGTGGTGGAGGTGATAAGACATAATGACAGGATTATGGTGTTGAAATTAGTACTAGGAGAGGAAGTAGTGGCAGTAGTCTCCGCCTACGCGCCTCATGTAGGCCTAGGGGATCAGGAAAAGAGAGAATTTTGGGATTGCCTAGACGCAGTGGTAGGGGGCATACCTAGGGGGGAGAGGATTTGCATAGGAGGTGATTTTAATGGACACATTGGTAAGGCTAACGATGGTTTTCAAGCCGTACATGGGGGTTTCGGTTTTGGTGATAGGAATGAGACCGGAACAGATCTTCTAGAGTTTGCGGTGGCACATGACCTAGGTATTATAAATTCTTTTTTTAGGAAACGAGATTCTCATTTAATCACTTTTAGCATTGGCGGACGCGACACGCAAATTGACTACCTTTTGAAGAGGCGAGGAGACCGACGTTGGTGGAAGGACTGCAAAGTCATACCTGGGGAGGCAGTTGTGACTCAACATCGACTACTAGTGACTGATATAGCCTTCAGAAATAAGCTGACTGTTCGAGAGAAGAAAGGTACACCGAGAATTCGATGGGGAAATTTGAAGGACGAAAATCTCCTTCTGTTTAAGGATAAACTCATACTGCATACGCGGGCTCGACTAAATGGGGACTCAACTCATATATGGGAAGCTATGGAGACAAAGATCATCCAAGTAGCAAAGGAGACTCTCGGGGTCACAACAGGAAAGTCAAGTGGGCATAAGGATTCTTGGTGGTGGAATGACGCAGTGCAAGACAAGATAAGGGACAAACAAGGATGTTTTAGGGAGCTAATGAGGTGCACGAATGAGGAGGAGCGAGTGGATTTGAGGGACAACTACAAAACGGCCAAGATAGAGGCAAAGAAGGCAGTGGCGGAAGCAAAGAAGGCGGCCTTTAAACGGATGTATGAAAGTCTAGAAACAAAAGAGGGGGAACATGCTATGTTTAAGATTGCCAAAGCCAGGGAGCGTAGAAGGCAAGATCTAGGACCGGTGAAGTTCATAAAGGATACAGATGGGCATGTACTGGTCAAGGAGCAGGACATCAAGCTAAGATGGCAAACCTACTTCCACAATCTTTTTAACAATGGGAGAGCTTACCAAAAAGAACATGACAACACAAACTTTCATCGACAACAATCGAATAACTGCTACTGCCGACGGATCACACGAGAAGAGGTGAAGGACGCACTTAGGAGGATGGGAAGGTCTAAGGCGGTTGGCCCAGACAACATACCCATCGAGGTGTGGAAGTGTCTGGGGGAGGAAGGAGTCATGTGGTTAACTACTCTGTTCAATAGTATTCTCAAATCAGGTAAGATGCCAGACCAGTGGAGGAGCAGCGTTGTAGTTCCTATCTATAAGAACAAAGGAGACGCCCAATGTTGTGGTAACTACCGAGGAATCAAACTACTAAGTCATACTATGAAGCTATGGGAAAGAGTGATTGAGGTTAGACTTAGACGAGAAACTCAGGTTACGGTCAACCAATTTGGCTTCATGCCGGGGCGTTCCACCACAGAGGCAATACACCTTATAAGAAGATTAATGGAAAAGTATAGGGAGAAGAAGCGTGATCTACATATGGTGTTTATTGACCTAGAAAAGGCCTACGACAGTGTGCCACGACAGGTGCTCTGGGAGTGCTTGGAGGGTAGAAGAGTGCCCAGGAAATACATAGAGATAATTATGGATATGTATACCAGGAGTGAAACAAGTGTCCGTGCGCCAGTGGGGGATACTGATTTCTTTCCTGTAGAGGTAGGTCTTCACCAGGGGTCAGCGTTGAGCCCGTTTCTTTTTGCAGTAGTCTTGGATGAGTTGTCAAAGTCGATTCAGGGGACTCTCCCGTGGTGCATGATGTTCGCAGACGATATTGTGTTACTTGCTGAGAAAAAACAAGATCTAAACATGAGGCTTGAGGAGTGGCGAACAACCTTAGAGACAAAAGGTTTAAAGATTAGCCGATCTAAGACGGAGTACCTACACTGTGATTTTGGTGAGATAAACGACAGTGAAGACGCACACATCACAATTGAAGGGCAGGTGGTCCCGCAGGTAACGAAGTTCAAGTATTTAGGATCATTTGTACAGAGCGATGGGGAATTAGACAGTGATGTGACCCACCGAGTTCAGGTAGGATGGTGTAGATGGAAAGCAGCCACAGGTATATTATGCGACAAGAGTTTCCCGACTAATCTGAAGGGAAAATTCTATAGGGTGGCAGTTAGACCTGCAATGCTATATGGAACAGATTGTTGGGCCATCAAGAAGGCACAAGTGCGGAAGATGGAGGTAGCAGAAATGAGAATGCTACGTTGGATGTATGGGCACACAAGGCTAGACAGAATAAGAAACGTTGTGCTTCGCGAGAGATTAGGGGTGGCGAACATAGCAGACAAGATAAGAGAGTGGAGATTGAGATGGTTTGGACATGTAAAGAGAAGACAGACGACGAATCCTGTTAGATCCGTAGAAAACATTACTATAGAGGGGAGGAGGGGTAGAGGACGACCGAAATTGACTTGGGATGAGAGGATTAGGCATGATTTGATAGACCTAAACCTCTCCGAGGACATGGTTGAGGATAGGAATTCGTGGAGAAGTAGAATTAAAGTTAAGGATTTTTAGAGAGAATTGAATACCTTAGGGCTTAGACTTAACTTATTTAGGTCACATACCATAATGGTATTTCCCTTACATATTTTATTATTATTATTATTATTAGCTTTTATATTGCGGTTAAACTGTGACATTTTTATTAATATTATTATAATTAGTAGTAGTTTTTTATATAACTGTTAAACTTTGATTTCCTTTTTTTGCTTCATACACATGTTCTTAGAGCCGAGGGTCTCTCTGGAAGCCACCTCTTTATTCCTTTGGATAGAGGTACGGTGTGCCTACATCCCACCCTCCCCAGACCCTACCTATAGCTCTGCTGTTGGTGGGATTTTACTAGGTATGATTGATTGATTGAAATTGACTTGATGTACTTTGCAGGAGGTCGAGCACATGATCCCACCTCAATATAGAGAAAGGAAGAATAATGTTGGCGAAACACCACGAGAGTTATTCACCAAGAAACATGCAGACTTGGTAACCAAAGGCGAGCAATGGATGAAAGATACGGCATCTCAGTGTATGGTGGTTGCAACCCTCATAGCCACCATCGTATTTGCAGCCGCTTTTACACTTCCAGGTGGATACATCCAGGGCACCGGTATTCCTTTTTTCCGCAAAGAACCAGCCCTCATTATTTTTGTGATCTCAGACGCAATTTCTCTAATATCCTCATCTACCTCGATTCTCATATTCTTATCTATCCTCACATCACGTTATGCTGAAAATGATTTCTTAGCCTCTTTACCAAATAAACTAATGTTTGGTATTGCAACACTTTTACTCTCTATTGTAACCATGATGATTGCATTTAGTGCGAGTTTCTTTGTACTTGACGATAAAATAGTTAAGTGGGTGCCAATCACTATCACCAGTTTGGCTGCCATGCCGGTCATTCTATTCGCCATACTACAATTCCGAGGGATATTTATTACTCAACATATGGATCTAGATATCTCTTTAGGCCCAAGAAACGCATCCTTTACTAGTAAAACCTTTGTTGCATTTTTTCCAACATTCATGTACTTTTTCATCCATGTTTGTATTGTTCTTTGTCTTGATATGCTTTATTTTGTATTGTAAACCTGCAATCATTTTGAGTAAAATAAATAACGTTGTTTTGTTTCATAAGTTTCTTTTAATTTGTTATCATTTTTTATAACACATATCCCACGTTGAGTGGTTTAAGATTTGTGATTCAATGTTTATTGTTAGAAAGCTTCAAAATTATTTAAGAACTTTGAAAACTCTCAACAACTAACTTTTTCTAAAAAGGTTTTTTATATATTAATATTATTTTAGTATAGTTTTATCACTTTTTATATTAATATTTACGATTACAATTATGCAAATTCATTTTTGCACATATCTAAAAAATATTTACACGTGTAAACTTCTTATTACATAAATTTTACACATATGCAAACTTATGATTTATATATATAATAAAAAATTTATATATAAAATAGGGTGAAGTTAAAATAAAATGTATGGCTTTTGTAAATAGAATAAAAAATAATTTAGTCCATTGATTTTGAATTTTAAGGGATTGAGATTAGTTGGAAAAAAAATTAAATATAAAAGAAGGGAAAAAGGCATAATAGGAATAACCTACCTCCTCCTCCTCCGTACTACAATGCTTTGTATTATCACTTTGTACTACTTTTGTTCTTAGCCACCATCCTCCTTGCTTTTGTTATTATCCCTCTCTCCCTCTACAAGATGTTTCTCTCCTCTTGGGCCGATTATTTTTGACCATTGCCGAGTTCCATATTTTGGAACCCTAGGTGGTGGTTTGCCGGTCAGAGAGGATCGCAGTCGTTGCCGGGTAAACACTGGGTGGCGATGGAACGGTGGTAGCGAATCGTCAGTGGCGGTTGTGGGTGGTGGCGAGTAGTCAACGGTGGTGATGTGGTGGTCAGCCGGAACCCTCGAGCGGCCTCCGTCTGTTGGTGCCGGGTTCTGAGTCGGAAGTCGGAACCTTTGGTGGCGGCAGAGTAGGTGTGTCACTGTGGGTGGTTTCTTCTTTGTGGTATAAACCCCTCCTTAAACACGTCATCTTCCGGGGTCCGTTGCTCCGCCGCCGGAGGCAGCAATACCAACTTTGAAATCCATCGGCTTTACACTCGACTTGGCTTCGGTTTGCTTGCTGAGGGCAATGATGATTTTGTGTCTGAGCCTACGATTACTAACGTTTATTGTTGCCGAGTTTCGATTCGAAACCCTTGGTAGTGGAAGCGTCGTAGGGGCGGTCACACAACACATGTTAGTTGTAGAAGAAACCATTTCATGAACAGTAAACACATGCGAGTACCGGTTCTGGTTGGAACCCTTGGTGGTGCGAGAGTCTTGGTGGTTGTTTTGAATATACTGTTGTAGTTATTGTTGGTCAACTTTAATCCACATTTGTTATCGTTGTTTCGCTTTCTTTTATAAGGCAATGATGATAATGGTTCTGAACCTATGATAATATACTAAATATTGTTTGTTTCTGATTTGGAACCGGAGTCAGCGCCTTTACCAGTCATCGCCTACCACCCGCTACTTAATTCAACCGCCCTGGCAACGCAGGGTGAAAATACTAGGTGGTCATTGTGTTTTATGATAGTGTTTTTGAGATAAATAACACAATTGTGTTTTTGAGGTGAGAAACACAATTGCTTTTAAGATAAATGCTTTAGAGAGGCAAGAAAAACACAAATGTGTTTTTTTTGCCTAGTTGTCTAACTGTGTTTTATATATGAAAAACACAATTTTATACTTTCTCTATTCTCTCTACACAATTCAATCAAATGTATCAAGTATGGTCTTTGAACTCTGATCACCTTCGTAAGGTACACTATAAGTTTTGTCTTCTATTATATGGAACCCTAAAAATTAGCTCAGATTCAGCATAAGACTGTGGGCAGCAATGGTTGCAGGTGGAGAAAAGGGTAGCCACCGGAAATGGCGATGTAGGGCTGATGGTCGCCATGGAGGTGTAGATACAGATCTATACATTAGCGATAGCGGTTTCGTCGGAAAAACGGGGAGAGTGTGTTTGGGTTTTTTGAGATGTAGGAGGTCGGTGACAGTGGTTGTCATGGTGGTGGGCGGTGGAATGATGGCAGTAGACGATGACGGAGGAGAGTCGACCCGGTGGATGGTGGTGGTAGGAGCTGGTGAAGGAGATTTATGTAACTGGGTTTCTTTAGTTGCAGGTTTTAATTGGGTTTTTATATGATAGATTTAAGGTTTAATTTTTAATAGACAAAAATACTCTCCTTCCTAACCTTCCTACAAAGCTCAAACTTCCTATTTGAATTCAACCCATATAAAATATGGTAAAACTAGTCACAAATAATGTTAATATATAAAAAAATAAAAATATGTTTCATTGTTATGAGTTCATAGAAGTTCTTAACTTTTTTGAAGTTCTGAAAGGATACCAACCCATGCATGCATACATACATACATACATACATAAAGGAGCCCAATACAATAATATCTTATCGTACATTACATGCGCAACACCCTCACACCCTTGATTTAAAAAAAAACACGTGGTGGCAAATTTGTAAATTATTTCAATTCGTTTTCATCCTAATTAACCGTTACGCCAGCTCAACCATCGTCACCAACACTATTTGCAGACACCACTACAATTTAATTGAAAATTGGGAATGGTTTTCAACTTATAAAAGTTTAAATACGTTCCATATTTGTTCATATGATAGAATGATGATCAAATCGATGGTCGATTGATGATTTTTTGATGATTAGGAGATTATATAAAGTGATTTTAGTATTCAATTTCATGTTATAGAAAGTTAATTTCATATATGAGCTTTTGAACGTTTGAAGGTTTGTTCAAGTGTTTTAAAGTTTTTTGTTTTTGGGTGTTTAATTTTCTGTTCCGAACTTCTTAAATTTTTGTTCTAAATTTCTAAGTTTTTGTTCTGAACTTCTTAAAATTTTGTTCTGAACTTCTTAGTTTTTGTTATGAACTTCTTAGTTTTGTTCTGAACTTCTTATATTTTTGTTCTGGACATTTTAAGTGTGTTCGTTTTGGTAAAAAATTTGTTATGAACGTTTTAGATCCATTGCTCTTTATCTGTTGAGTGTATCTTACCCTCTGTTTTTGTTGGTCAATAACGGATTTCAATTTACACTAACTGTAACGTCCGTAAATTTCGTTAATCGGCTCGATCGTTTATAAATGTTCATTTAAAAGCCGGGGTTTCATCTTTCTAATTTAGAGCCTTGTAATACGTTTCAAAAGTCCGTTTATCCATCCTTTTGCTCGAAACATCGCCTCTTATAACTTAAAGCGTTAGATTAGTATGTAGCACCCGACATTTTCGTTTAATGGCATACACATTGTAGAGTTTGTATATTTATCGGGTTTGATCCGGAATTCTTCGGGGACCTCCTTGTTATTCTCGTAAGTTAAAATTATTTAACCTTTCATCCAAGTTATCACGTTTTTCAAGTTAAAGGGGCCTAAGTGTAACATTATTATAATAAAACCTAACCTCCTTCCTTCTCCCTCCTCACTACTGATCGGCAGCAGCTCCAAGCCCCCCATCTCGAATTTCGTGCAGCTCCGGCCAATCTCCAGCCCTCCCGAGTCTAATTCAAGGTTGGTTCTATCATCATATAACTCTTTTCCACCATTAAACCTTTTGTTGAACATGTTAGGGTTGAGTTTTGAGTATAATAGTTTCTGACATATTCGTACTCGTTTATTGTTCAGTCTGTAACTCGATGAAAATTTATTGGTTTTGATCGATTCTTGATTCCATGATGTTCTACTTTGAGTCTAGTTTCCAGAAAGGTATAATATGTAATTTTTGGACGAGATTTGAATAGTTTTTATGATTTTATAAAATTGTGCGTCAAAGCTGATGTGGGGTGACGGATTCTGGTCTGTATTCCTGACATCATAACTCCTTTTTGAAAAGTCCAAATTGGTTGAGTCCACCTCTGAAAGTTCACATTTTGAGTTAAGATTATAACCCAATTGGAATCGTTTAATTTGGTTTGTTAATGATTTTTAAACAAATAAAACACTTTTGCTGCTCACTGAAATAGCTGAACGTACCTTTCTGTGTTGGAGGAATTTTTATAATTTTTGTGTCCATTAGAAAAATATAATAAAAATATCTTTATAAACCTAAGACATTTATTCAACTCTGGTAAATATTTCATAATTTATTTCTAGGTTCTTCCTATGTAATAAAATACGTCTTTGCATGCTAAAATCTCCTCCTTATACTCGACATTGATCAATTCTTTCAGTTTAGGACTTAACCGGTGGTTGACCAATCGAGGTCCTTTCAGGGCTGCTTTAATTGAAGTTCTTGCTCCATCATCTTCCTAGGTATGTCTTGTATATCATACTTTAGTATTATGAGCTTTGGCATTCATTAGAGTGGTCTATTGTTGATAATGTGCAAACTAGGTTTCGATTGTCTAGTTTGCTAATTGTTGCGTTTAGCGCGAGGTTTGAAGGAATTAACAACCAATTCAGTTTGTGTAGCTTCGGTTTGATATATGGGCTTTGGAAAAAATTATTTTTTTTAAGTACTGGGCTGAATTGGTTGTTGGTTACTCAAACGGGTCGGTACAACGCAAATTCGCGTTTATTGGTAGTTTGTGCATCGTGCTTGCGAATTACCGACCCATCCAACTCGTGTAGCGTCGTGTGGACTTATTGGCTGTGTTTTTATTAAATTTGGGCCACACGGGGCTGAGTTGGTTGCTAAGAGCATAAACAACTCATAAACACGCATATTCGTCTTATCTAGCAACCTCCGGGGGTAGTTTGGGAATTCTTTATTTCCCGGAGTATCTAAGGGTCGTTTTGGTAAATACAAGGCCCCGGGGGCTGTTGTAATTGAACTTAGTGAGGTCGAGGCTCTAGGTAACTAGAACCATGTCAGAACGCCTCGTAGGATAAACGAGTCGATTCGGTACTGTTAGAAATCTATGTGTGTAATCTAACATGTGTTTGAGTTGTGGGAATACTTAGGGGTTCTCTAGCTCGTTGTGATTGTGTACCTTGTGCCAGGTCAGTTCATGATGCCCCTTTTTACCTTTTTAAGTTTTGGGCTAGCATACACACCTTATTATGATTTTAACCGATTTTATTCGTTTAAACTATTGGGTTGGTATTGCATAATCTTGTTTGTGGTTGTACCTTTATGAAAACATGTGTGAATTATATTATATGCCTCAGGATATGTTAGACTTGTTTATGGTCATATATACCTTAAGGTTATTCGTATTACTTATGGTCTAGGCTCGAGGATGCTAATAGGCCCAATAGTAACTTCTTGGTTATCCATTAATTATGGATTATACTTGATGATATGGCTTCGTTGATTAATTGATTTAGATGTTTGTAAGTGTGTATGTGGATGTGTATGTGTTGGTAAACTATGACCGGGTCAAATATATTACTTGGGGAAGACCCGGGGTGAGGAGGCCCGTGTTGCACGTTTATGTCCGAGAGGGTCAAATATATTACTTGGGTCCTTGACTTCGGGTCTCGTGACTTGGGGTGAGGAGGCCCGCCATTCTGCTAAACCGTGGTCGGGTCAAATATATTAATTGGGGAAGACCTGGGGTGAGGAGGCCCGTATCACGTGTTTAGGTTTGTTAAACTGTGACCGAGTCAAATATTTTACTTGGGGATGACCCGGGGTGAGGAGGCACGTGTTGCGTGATTTTTGATTTTGTTAAACCGTAACCGAGTCAAATATATTACTTGGTGATGACCCGGGGTGAGGAGGCTCGTGTTGCGTGATTTTTGATTTTGTTAAACCGCTACTGGGTCAAATATATTACTTGGGGAAGACCCGGGGTGAGGAGGCCCGTGTTACGTGTTTGACCAAGAAAAAAAATTATTTATTATTTTATTTACTTATGATTTGACCCAAGGAATGTTATATATTTAATCACTTACGATTTTCTCCTATATTTTATATTTATGAACTTAAATTGTTTAATGAATGTTGCTTATTTAAAACTTGAACTCACCCAGCTCAAGCTGACTTTATGTGTATGTTAGTTTGATTTTCAGGTTGAGGATTGGGGATTACCGCTTGGACGTGCTAGAGACTACTCGGAGGATTGAAGGCATTTCTAGTCGAGGACTTCCAATAAGACAAATATTTTATTTTAAAGTTTTGACAATTTAAATACTTAATGTTTTTCCACTAATCATGGATTGGTACTTTTCCCGGTTTGGGAACTGTGATATTCGTTATTCCGCTGTCTATTTAACTCTGAAATGATTTTAATAAACTAAACTTGTTTTTGACTTTAACGTTTGTGACTGAGTTTGTGACGCTTATGAATTTCCGCTGTTTATTTACTCTGAACTGGTTTTAAAATAAAGTGAATTGCTTTGGGTTTAAAATTTTGTTAAGTTTTTTATATGATTACCAGTTGTAGGATTCCCGGGATTCGGGGTCTTACACTAACAATGGACTTACCATTGGATAATTGACTAAATTATGTACACAAAGCCCCAAATTTTGAGTTTGAATACATCAATAATGGATTTCAATTTAAATTATGAGGGAAAAATTGACTTTGTGTGAAAATAGGGAAAAATCATATTATAGAAAATTGATTTCATATCGAACGATTCTTTTATATTTTGATTTAAATAAAATCAATTACTTGTGATTACAATTCGATTTGATATGCAATTTTGTATTATGCTCCATCAATTAGTTGATTGTAATCAGTGCAATCAATGCAACGCATATCTATGTTTTTCTTACACATATGTAAATTTTTATCACATAAATTTTACACATGTATAACTTGTGATTTATATATGTAATCAAAAATTTTTTTTTTATAAATATGATAAAACAAGTCTCAAATAATGTTAATATATAAAAAAAGTTAAAAAAATATTTGGTTTTTAAGAGTTCCTAAAAGTTCTTAACTTTTTTTGAGTTCTCAAATGAAACTAACCCTATATATATTTGTGTGTGTGTGTGTATACACTTATTCATCTTTGCCATTTACTTAACCCTAGATTTAATCATGTTAATTGGCTCCATGAATGATCAAACTAGGTTAGGCCTTTTAATTGTCAATGAAAAATGATGTAGAATCATATAATACTTGCATGGTATTGTTACGGATTGATGGAGAACGGTGTTTGGCCGGAAAATGAATTTTGACGGATTATTAATGATTTTTGAGAGTGTTTTAGGTTAGAATGATGATTGTCGCTTGTTTAGATGAAGGCTAGGATCCTATTTACAGTGCTAATTGGAGCGTATATCTTTAATGATCGTTAATTGAAATTTTAAAAGTTCTGGCCTTTTCTAAGATGATTACGGAATTGATTAGCTGTTTATTGAGGTTTTAATGTGTTAATAATGATGTTTAAACGTTTTTTTGTCAAGATACATGGCTTTTATAAGCGTTTAATTGATTAAATGCTTGTTTTACGGGGATGATGGGAACTCGCCGGCGTCGGAAGTCAGTGTGCCGAAAAATCGCGAGGAAGGGGGGTGACGGGCTGGGTACGATTTTTATATATTAGTTTGAACTATTTGCATAGCTGGTCCCTAAAGTTTAGGATTTCTTTTAAAAACATGTATTAAATTATATTTACCAAAAGACCCTTGAACTTTTGAATTGATATATAAACTTATTAAAAGCTGATATATTTGGATTATTTTCGTATTATACCCGATAGTTGCGAATTGTTTAAACCGTAAACTTTAAATCCTCGGTGTTTCGTTAGTTGCATAAAACAAATAGGAAATGAACGAACAATAAACATAAATTCTCGTGTATATTATATTAACGACGAATGATGAACAAAATACATTGAAATGCTAAAACGAGCGGGTTTAACGAATACGAGTAAGTAAAGATACTAAAATAACGATTGTCACAAAGAAAACGTGCAACGAAAGTTTATAACATTATTATATATATATATATATATATTCACACACACACATACACATATGTAAACAAAAACCAAAAATTCGAAAGGGTTCGGGTTTTCGAGTTTGAAAAGTAACGAATGTTACAACAGATGCTGGCAGTGGGGATAGTGTCTAGAGATGGTGGTGATTCCGTGATGATGAATTGTGTTGCGTATTGTTTAGAGAGAGAGAGAGAGTACTTAACATTAATTATTATTAAAAAAAATAGGGTCAAGTTCACGTGTATTCCTATAGACTTGCAAAATATCATATGTATCCAACCAAACTTCAAAATATCAAATATATTCTTAAAAACTAACTAAGATATAACTTATATCCTTTCTACTTTATTTATTTAAAATATTATAAAACATAACTAATCTACCATTTATTATCTAAAATCTATAAATTGTTCCTTATTTACTTATTTTACTACGCCCAATTAACTCCATCTTCATCTTCTCCAATCTAACCGTAAAAGTTACATACACACTTTTTCTCAACTGTAACATTTCGGGTTTTCCGTACTCATATTTGTATTCGTTTATCGGATTACGAACCTTATTCGGATCTTTTTCATTAATAAAGTTATGCGATTATTATTAAAATAATTATTTTTATCTTAGTTTATAATTCCTTAACTTTCAATTATGCTAAATAGCTCTTAGAAACCTTTCAAATCGCTTAAAACGGCTAAAAATCGCATTTTCGGGAACTACAGGGACTAGTTTTGTCAATTCTTTCACATTTTCGATTAAATTAACGAAACTCAAGCTTCAAGATATGTCAATTAATTATATAAAATATTCAAATTTCATTTTATTGCTGTCCAAACCGAATCTTTAAGTTATTATACCTGATTTTGTCATTAATTGATTATTCGGTTTCCTAAAATAGCTATTTCCTAATAAACAAGTCTTAGCCCTTAATATTAAACAATGCATATCATAAAACCCTAGATTATTAATTCAATACCATCCAACACATCTAAATCCACGAAATTTACCTTTCACCATTGTCGGTTTCTTCAATTTCTTCAAGTTCTTCAAGCTTTCGTTGACTTTCAAGCTTTAAGACCTTTTGACCCCGATTATCTCTTGTTCCCTTCATCGTTCGGGTAAGTTGTCTTCTTCAATATTGTATATTTTTATCTGTATAACAAAATCCTTCAATCAATTTTGCCTATTGAGGGAGTCTCGGTGGTCAATTAGACTCAAACCCGTTTAAAGGCATAATAGTCAACAACTTTGATCAATCAATTTCTCATGCTTCTGGTCAGAACCAACATTCGGTTCAGAAGACTTTTATTCTCGTAACAAAATTTTAAGGCTACTAACCAAAACTGAAATTCCGAATCGCTGTTCGGATTCTGATCAGTACCAGCTCGCTTAAATCTTAAATATAACATAACCGGAGTTCTAGACGTCCGTTTGGATTGATTCCAGCGACATTAAGTTTGTTTTTACTTATTTTATCATATCTCAAAGTTTCAGATTCTGATCATTAATATCTTTCGACGCGTAGTGGACGACTCGTTTAATCTTTAGTTCGGTTATCTTAATTATTAATCACTTACCTTTAATCTAAGGTGATTTTTATCATTCCCCTATTTTACTCAATTTTCACAACGTTTTGGGGACATATGCGTATATCATACTATATATATATATATTAAAAATAGCAAACGTGTAATTGTGTGTGATTAATCAAATATACTTGTTATGTGCTTACTTGTTTATGTGCATTCGTTTGACATATCCCCTTGTGGAGGGTTCTCATTGACCACCGCCCGATTCACTTGGCAACGGTCTTATTCTTATTATTTGCTCATTGTTAATTTACCAGCGCCCGATTCGCTTGGCAATGATTTAATCGGCAACTTATTTGCTCATGGTTTGATTTCATTACCGCATTTATTACGTTTTGCTTATTTTTTCTTATTTACTATATTAACATTATTTTATTGCAAAATTGGTGGTAAACTCACTCAACATGTGTTATTGACAAACTCTGTTTTCTACGCATATCCAGGTTGCTTGAAGTTGAAGTATGGACACTTAGAAAGACCTTAGGGTTTAATGAAGACAAATATGGATTAAATTTGTTACATGTATTTATTTGAATTGTTTTGTTATATTTGAATATTGTGTGTATACTTTGAATAAAATAATTAATTAGATATTGTCACATTTATATTATGATAGTATCTTCGAGCTGTGAGCAATCGGATCACGCCCGGCATTTCCGCCTTAGGTCGGGGTATGACATCAACTTCCAGCAACCATGGACAGGGTTTCACCATCGCAACTATACAAGTCTCCAGCTGAGCTTTTAAGTTTCACTCGGTTCGTAATTGGAGGGTTTCAATTTACGGGTCCTCGACAAAACCTGCAAGTACACATGTCGCTACTTTTCTTCCGTACCATTGTTTTGTTTTTTGTTTTTCAAATGGTTTCTTTCCAGAGATGGAGGTCTGCTGACAGATTGCTCGAGTTTCACTGGAGAAGATGTGTTAGTCGAACAAATATGCAACTTTTTAATTAAATAATGGGTTCCATGTTTTTTTATATATCTTTTTATTTTGACTTTTTGATATATCTATTTTAATGCTTTATTAAAAAAAAATTGTTAAAGATAGAAGATGGTAAAATTGTCATAATGTGAGAAGTTATTACTAAAGGATATTTGATATTTTAAAGTTTGGTTGGATATATATGATATTTAAGATGTTTGTAGGTATATATATGAAATTATTCCAAAAAAGTAACTCACTTTTACAATAAGTTACATAAACAGCTTTTTAAAATGATGGTTTAGCCAAATTACAATTTTAGGTATGCTACACAAATAGTTTTGAAAGGGTAAAAGGACGAAAATGCCCACATGTACAGCGCACATGGAGAAATTTAATAGGAGAACTTAACAGCCGTTAATGCAAAGGACTAAAACCGAGACAAATATGAATATAAAGGACAGAAAGTGAAAGTCGATTTTGTGGAGAACCCATTCTATAACTATAATTTAGGCAATTTTTTTCGACCTTGTTAACTTTTATAAACAAAGCAACAAAAAGAAGCACACCCCTCTCCACAAGCTGGAGAGAAGCCCCAAAAAACAAGCAATTTATCGATTTACAATTAGATCTATGTTTAAACCATAAAAAGCCTAGAGACTTAATTTCTCCAATTATGTCTTCAACCTTTATACTTTTGCCTTCAAATAACATTTTGTTCCTAGCTTTCCAAATACTCCAACAAGTGATGATCACAATATCGTAAAAAACATTCTTTTCCAAACCCCCAAACCCGAGTTATGGTGTGCCTCTAACAAATCTTTAATCGAGAAGGCAAACACCGGATGAGTTTTACACCACAAATTCACGAACCCCCAAACCACCGAAGCCACCTCACAACCAATGAAAGAGACCCTTAACCGACAAAGAAAATTTGGGCAATTGACACAAAAGAAAAAAAAATTGTAATTTTCTCAAAAAAAGAAAATTGAAATAGAAATATTTACTTTGGTGCGATAGTATGCATACTGTAGAACATTGTGTCGTCATATGGTAACATCTATCATCGTTAACTTGATTGATCCCAAGTGAATCCGTTCTCCTCCGTCACCGGAATCAGTAATTCTCCATCCATGAGACCTCCACTCAACGTCAACGCCATGACTCGGAAGATCGACGTCGATGATCGAATTCCACTTCGTAATTACTACCGAATCGCCGATAATCTCCTCAAACAGGTCATCAATCTCATACCTACCATTTCCGTTACTTTACTTTGTTGATTGAAATTATTTTAGGTTTTTTACTTAGGGTTTATATGTTCAATCAAGCCATCTCTTTTAGAAAGCCCTTTCTACTGAAACCTTAATCTGTCTTTCTGCTGCTTCCGGTGATTTTTAGGTTACTATGCCTTTAGGGGGCGTTTGGTTCGTTGGAATTGGAATTTGAAGGAATCCTTTAAAATCCTATATGTGTTTGGTTGATACATTAGTTTATGGAATTGGAATTCAAGGTTATAAAAAGAGACAAATTTACCCTTTAGAATTACAAAATAAAATAAAAACCCAAACTTAAATATTAATGAAAAAATATTTTTAATAACCACAAGGAGTGATTTCTATCAAGCCATAGTCACCTTCGTCGGATCTGCACAACTCCGTCACCGGTATGTGTCTGTAAAAAAACCACCGGAACAACCGCCGGTTTCCATAACAGCGCGAAGAACCGTCTCGTCGGATCTGCACAACTCTACCACTGTTTCCTCTTTACTATGTACACGCCGGTTACCATTACCGCCGGAACAACCGCCAGTTGTTATAACAAAAACTTGACGGAGTCGGTCGGCATCTTGTAACAGTGGTCGCGACGAGATGTGGTGGCTTGGTTCAGATCCCACTTGGTTCAGATCTGGCGGAAAAATGCGGGTGTGGCGGCGACGCTTAGGCGGTGTTTCTTGCCGGAACTACGTTGATGGTGGTGTAGACCGGAGAAAATGGTGGTGACAGTGGTTGCTTAGGTTAGGGTTATTTGTGTAAAGTCCCTAACATTCCTTTGAAATCCTTTGGAATATAGAAGGAATTTAAATTCCATTAGTTGATGAATTTGGTTGGAAATTAATTCCAATTCCAATTCCTTCTTTATCTAACCAAACAGGTCATACAAAGGAATTCAAATTCCAATTCCTTTGAAATCCTCCAACCAAACAGGCCATTAGAGTTAAGAGATCCTCATATTTATTTGACTCAACCGTTTGCAAATCACAAACAATGCTTTCAAACTTCAATTCTTCCATTAGATAGGTTGCGGTATGAAGTGTTTGGTGTATTTTTATATGCATGCATCATTTTGCAGTCTTCTTCATATGCATACTCTCATATGTGCATATCCTTGCGTTAAGGAATTTCATGTTGCAGTATGCGGTTTTCGACTTTTCAGTGGTTTACAGTATATATCCACTTAATTTCTGTGCATGCAGGCAAATATATATCGAGAGGAAAAGAATATAATCGATTTGTATGTTATTCTTCTAAGATATTCAAGGTAATGAAAGAGTCTCGATGGGATTCCATGTTTAACGTTTACACTTTTGCTTATTGTTTTTATTAAAACTGTTGCTTTTGTTTTGAGTTTTCAGTTTGGTACTGGATACAATAAAGTTTCATCGTGACTACAACGTTTTATGTTCAAAGGAACGCGCATATTGCAAGAAGGTGATTGCGGTTCATTCATTTTGTACCTATTTTTAAACACTTTATGCTGTTTATAGTCGGGTGGCATGGCGCTTACTTTTTTCCATTTTTTTACAGCAATTACTCGTGGTGGTGAATGAGTTAGAGTCTTTGAAACCTGAATTTTCACATCATGTGGATAGATTAAACAAAGGTCATACTAGAAGTGAAAAGGATCAACCAAATGGTCAATTAACTGCTGTGAACAACAGAGTTTCTTTTGACCATGATAACAAGCAGGTAATAATAGTTCACTCACATAATGAGTGTTTGTTTTTTTCATCAATGATGGACAATAAGTTGCTGGAATTTGTTAATTACAATTAATGTTGGTTGACTTTTTGTCGTTTTCTAAGTGCATTATCTCTCATGTGTCTGTTTATGTTGTTTCAGTACAAAAACATGGATAATCGGCTTTCTTGGAATCAGAAAACTGGGATTACTCAAAAACAACAATCAAGTTCAGTTGACATGCAGTTCCAAAAGTTGTGAGTGTTTTGTGTTATATCTAAGAGTTAATTCATTTCTTATACTGATGTTTGTTACAAGTTGCAAAGTGGAATCGACTGGACTTGTTTGTTAATTTAAACAGGTTTCAAATGCCATTATTCCTCATCTTTTTGCAATAATCATTGGAATAGGGCTGTGGTTAGGCCTGTAAATGAACTGAACATTCAGTCAGCAGTTCCATAGTTGGTGAATTGTTTGGTGGGAAGTTCGTTTATGTAATAAACGAACACGAAAACATGTCTAAACTCGTTCATTTATGTTTGTTCATTTACGTTCGTTAATATATTCATTTAAATTTTTTGGCTCATTATAACTTGTCTTCTTTTAATAATTAATAACTTTTTAGGCACAACACATTACTCTTCGCAAGTTCACATTATTTAACTAGTTTTAGCTCAGTTATATTTGTTTATCTATGTTCTGTTATTTTTGTGCGTTTACATTAGTAAATTGTTCATTTATATAAACAAATGCAAACATGAAAACCCTGTTTGCTTAATCGGTCGTGTTCATTTGTTTGTTTGGTTAATGTTAACAGACAGACATGAACATGTTACTTTCATGTTCATTTGGTTTACTCAAACTACTAACTGTATGTTAGAGGGGAGTGCATTACTAAACATTCATATTCTATGTTCAAATTACACAAAAGTTTTAACTATCAGATTTTTAAGTATGTGTACTCATGTAACTTTCAGATCTCTATTACCAACTAACAGACAAGAAACTTTATCTAGACATTCTCTTCTAGGCTAATGGCCTACGCGGTCAATGGTCAAACCCTAGTACACAGATAAAGGTAAAACTCGTTATGTTATATTGCACTTTAAATTCTAAACTTTATAATACTAAATAATGTTGTGTAACACAGGTGCAATATCCAGCATATGCAGACTTGAACTCAAACGATAATTTAAGGTTAGCATCTTTACAAAAGTGTACTTATTTAGATTTTGCTTGAATCTAGTAAGAACTGTTTGGTTAGCATCTAGTAACACTAATTCCTTCCTCTAAAACTTTGCAAAAAGTTAGTTAAATTATTTTTTTGTTTTTCAAAAGCAAGTACACAATATTTGTTTTTTAATTTATTTGAGATTTGTTCAATGCTTTTTCTTTTTTCTTTTTTTTTTTGCTGTTTAGTGTTTTAGTTTTTAAAATATAATCGATAAATTTATGTATTATGTAGTAACTAGGCTTGTAAACAAACCAAACGAACACGAATAGAGCATGTCCATGTTCGTTTGTTTATCTTTAACCAAACAAATGATCGAACACAAACAGTCAAACAAACGGGGTTTCCTTGTTTGTATTTGTTCATTAAGAAAATGAGCATGTATGCATTCATTTATGTTCGTGTGTTAACCATATATACGAACAGTTCATGAAGGTAAAATAAACGAACGTAATTGAACCATAGTTATCAAAGGCGCTAGGCTTATAGGCCTTGCCTGGGGCCTAGGCGCAAGGCTATAAAAAAAGTGAGGGCCTAAGAAAAAAAAGGTGTACTTAAATAAAAAAAATTAAAATTTATTATGTATTAGAAAAGTAATAGTATTCTTGATATAAAATAAACAAAAGGTATTGTATAACATTTAATGCCATCGAATTAGTATCAAAAGTTCTAAAAGAGTCAAGATTTAAATGCAATTCTAAAATTTGAATAACAAAATGTTCAAAGTAAGTACCAAAAAGTTCCAACATGAAAACCAAAATTTCAAAAAGAAATAAATAGTAAAGGTTCAAATGATCATTGTTCTTGATCTGTTATCAGTACCAATAGAGGTGTCGTCAAATTCAAGAAGCGAGGGCCTAGGAACTAGAAGTGCGCATATTGGACCTGGCCTGGAAAATGGGCCTGGCCGCAAGCGCAAAAAGTGAGGGCTTTTAATAGCTGTGAATTGAACATAGATGAGCGAACATAGTTGAGCTAAAACAAGCTAAAAGTAATGCGAAGAACAATGTGTCGGGCCTAACAAGTTTTTATAACTTAAACAAGTTGTAGTGGGCCAGAAAATTTCAAATGAATATATTAACGAACGTAAAGAAACCCGAAGTCCCAAACTAACAAACATAAATGAACATTAATAAGCGAACGCTCACGAACAAACAATACATGTGTTCATGTTCCTTCGTTTAACTAAACGAACAAAAATTTTGTTCATGTTTTTTCGTTTAGTAAATAAACGAACTTCCCACCAAACAGTTCACAAATTGTTCACTGAACGTTCGATTCATGTACATGCCTAGTGCTATAGACAGGTAAAATTATACTGCTGTGTTTACGTATAGCATTAGAAACTTATGTAAAAACAATATTTTGTTTGATTAAATGCAACAAATCATTTATCATTTTTTAACATGTCCAATTAAATAAAAAGAGACCGCTTATACTATATTCTCTTGTGCTCAGCTTAATTCAGAGTGTTGAAAGTGTCGTTACTAGCAAAGATAACAACAGTGGATTGGAGACATCTACAATGGAATCAGTGCTATCTTTAGATGATGGTAGATGGGCCCGCCTTAATGATGACCAGTTTGATGAAGATCTTTTTCTTTCCGGAAACATCAGACAACCTTCTCCCCCTCCCGTGCTTGCCCGACTACAACCGGAACATTCTCACATATCTCCATCCCGAGTTGCTGACCCAAGACCAGGACCCGCCAACTCATTTCAAGATGATTCACCTACTTCTAACACATACCACCATCTACATATTGTAAGTTTTGTTGCGGAGAAGTATTCCATCTATTCTTCATGGAGTTGACTTTGTATTTGACTTTACATTTTGCAGCCGGTAAAAATGATGCAAGTTTTTTTGAGATTGGCAAATGCAAATACTAAAAGAAATCTAGAGACGTGTGGTGTTCTTGCTGGTTCTTTGGTAAGATTAAATTGTTCCCATTAGTAAGATCCTTTTCTTCAGTTTTTAGATCTTGCTATCTTACATATTTCTATCGGTCTGATTGTAGAAAAACAGAAATTTTCAAATCACCACACTTATTATTCCTAAGCAGGAGTCAACTTCTGATTCGGTAAGAATTCAGAATTATATGGTATTCTAGATTTAAAAACGTGCGAGGCATTTAGGTCCCAAAAGTCGAGGCACTATTAGGGGCGTAAATGAGCCAGCTGCTCGTGAGCTACTTGAGACTGACTCATTAAAAGCTTGAATCAAGCTCGAGCCTAAATAAGTTCGTTAACAAACGAGCCCGAGCCCGAGCCCAAGCCTCACCTATCGAGCTTGAATAGGCTTACGAGACTATAGTTTATATAATTTTTTTAAATACATTATATATACTTACATAATACTTATTAGTATTATAAAATATGATAACAATAACTAACATGAGTTGTATTGTGCTATAAAAAATTTATAATTGTATGTATAAATAATTTAATAATATATAAATTAACGAGACGAGTCCAAGCTAAGCTCGAGCTTGAATAATAATCACGAGCCAAGCTTGTGCTTTAGAATAGAGCTTGGAATGTGTTAGGAACAAAGCGGCGCGCGGAAGCGAAACAGCACACACATGCACAACGATAAACACACATAAACGAAAATATAAACGACACAAGAATTTAACGTGGTTCGGTCCCCGCGAGGGGACCTACGTCCAC
Source organism: Bidens hawaiensis (assembly GCF_021521415.1). Lineage (NCBI taxonomy): Eukaryota > Viridiplantae > Streptophyta > Magnoliopsida > Asterales > Asteraceae > Bidens > Bidens hawaiensis. Next base: position 235,289 of record NW_027493920.1, read on the forward strand.
GGGCTGCAACTAGGTTTTCTTATTAGCTCAGAACCAAGATTACAATTACATGATGGGATATATATAATAAACAAGATTAGGGTTAAACATAATTAGGAGCCAAAACCGGGCCTTCTAATAAAACCGGCCCAAAGGCCTTCATAACCCAACAATCTCCCACTTGAAGGCCTTGCGATAAATTCCAGCCTGCCATCCAAGTAAATATAACAATCTCATTCATCCAGTAACTCTAGTAATCTTCAGTAATAGAAATCAACCAAGCCTCCAGTTCCAAGAACAAGCTAAAACTTCAACAAAAGAAGTTCTCCAAGCCTCCAGTTCTCTAGGAACAAACTAAGATTTCTACCAATCCACACCAGTTGCAGCGCCCCTTCCCATCAGTTACCTGAAAGGCCCATTGAAGCTCCCGAGAGCTCCAATCCGGTCATCACAGACCCAGCCATGACAAAACCCGCCAATGGCTCATCCTCAATCTTAACCGGCCCTCACTTACTCACTCTACCGGCTCCAAAGACTTCCAGAGGATAATCACTCTCCAAAAATCAGCAGACTATACCAGGAGAGATTTTCACATTCGGATTTCCCAGTCTTCCGAACTCAACGTCCCTTTGGAAACAAACCTAGAACACACCGCGTGCTCCCACTGTTACCAAAACCCCGAACATGTTCAGACCTCCGAATACGCTCAAGCTAACATCACTGTGGCTCCAGGCTTCATGTCTGCAAACTGAAACCCCTTAGCTCTACCCGATTCAGCGAGCCAAGACCTTATAACTCGGAAGTTGGTTCACTTCTTCCGACGATACAGAGACCGTATCTTCCAAAAGTCTTTAACTAAAAGATTCAACAAATGCTTCATTGAAGTGAGTAACAAGAAATAAAGCAAACTAGAATCTTGAACCCAAGAGTCTTCACCGCCTTCACTGAGTCTCAATGCATCAACCCAGATACATTCTCAAAAGCAGAATTCCAAACCTTTCGACATCGACTCTTAAAATGTCTCACCTCTACGCAACCTACCAAGTCGACTATGCCCAGCTCCCACTGTTCCTGTTATCCCAACCCATGCCACACCAACACTCCATGAGATGAACCCCACTCGTACTATCCCGGCAAATAACTTTACCCAACACGAGATTATGAACCTCTCAAATGGTGTACCACTGATCACCACCAAACAAGATATAACTTCACAATTCCAAACGAACAAGAAGTAATAATCACAGTTTCGAACCAGCTAACAGGCAAACAGCTATAACAACAGTAGAACTTTCATGAAATCAAGCGGGTACCAAGGGTTCTATGACCGTACACACGATCAGTTAACTCAAACCCTAACCGAAAGATCATCCAAACGAGCAATAGTTAACATGACTTGCCACTAAC